>NC_088233.1:3542319-3743957 GCF_036934945.1 Oncorhynchus masou masou
TAGCATGGGTAGACGGGGAGATTATAGCATGGGTAGACGGGGAGATTATAGCATGGGTAGACGGGGAGATTATAGCATGGGTAGACGGTGAGATTATAGCATGGGTAGACGGTGAGATTATAGCATGGGTAGACGGTGAGATTATAGCATGGGTAGACGGTGAGATTATAGCATGGGTAGACGGTGAGATTATAGCATGAGTAGACGGTGAGATTATAGCATGAGTAGACGGTGAGATTATAGCATGAGTAGACGGTGAGATTATAGCATGAGTAGACCAATTTGTAAGTCACTCTGGATAAGAGCGTCTGCTAAATGACTTAAATGTAAATGTAGTAGACGGTGAGATTATAGCATGAGTAGACGGGGAGATTATAGCATGGGTAGACGGGGAGATTATAGCATGGGTAGACGGGGAGATTATAGCATGGGTAGACGGGGAGATTATAGCATGGGTAGACGGGGAGATTATAGCATGGGTAGACGGGGAGATTATAGCATGGGTAGACGGGGAGATTATAGCATGAGTAGACGGTGAGATTATAGCATGAGTAGACGGTGAGATTATAGCATGAGTAGACGGTGAGATTATAGCATGGGGAGATTATAGCATGGGTAGACGGGGAGATTATAGCATGGGGAGATTATAGCATGGGTAGACGGTGAGATTATAGCATGGGTAGACGGTGAGATTATAGCATGGGTAGACGGGGAGATTATAGCATGGGTAGACGGGGAGATTATAGCATGGGTAGACGGGGAGATTATAGCATGGGTAGACGGTGAGATTATAGCATGGGTAGACGGGGAGATTATAGCATGGGTAGACGGGGAGATTATAGCATGGGTAGACGGGGAGATTATAGCATGGGTAGACGGGAGATTATAGCATGGGTAGACGGTGAGATTATAGCATGGGTAGACGGGAGATTATAGCATGGGTAGACGGTGAGATTATAGCATGGGTAGACGGTGAGATTATAGCATGGGTAGACGGTGAGATTATAGCATGGGTAGACGGGGAGATTATAGCATGGGTAGACGGGGAGATTATAGCATGGGTAGACGGGGAGATTATAGCATGGGTAGACGGGAGATTATAGCATGGGTAGACGGTGAGATTATAGCATGGGTAGACGGTGAGATTATAGCATGGGTAGACGGGAGATTATAGCATGGGTAGACGGTGAGATTATAGCATGGGTAGACGGTGAGATTATAGCATGGGTAGACGGTGAGATTATAGCATGGGTAGACGGTGAGATTATAGCATGGGTAGACGGGGAGATTATAGCATGGGTAGACGGGGAGATTATAGCATGGGTAGACGGGGAGATTATAGCATGGGTAGACGGGGAGATTATAGCATGAGTAGACGGTGAGATTATAGCATGAGTAGACGGTGAGATTATAGCATGAGTAGACCAATTTGTAAGTCGCTCTGGATAAGAGCGTCTGCTAAATGACTTAAATGTAAATGTAGTAGACGGTGAGATTATAGCATGAGTAGACGGTGAGATTATAGCATGGGTAGACGGTGAGATTATAGCATGGGTAGACGGTGAGATTATAGCATGGGTAGACAGTGAGATTATAGCATGGGTAGACGGGGAGATTATAGCATGGGTAGACGGGGAGATTATAGCATGGGTAGACGGGGAGATTATAGCATGGGTAGACGGTGAGATTATAGCATGGGTAGACGGGGAGATTATAGCATGGGGAGATTATAGCATGGGTAGACGGGGAGATTATAGCATGGGTAGACGGGGAGATTATAGCATGGGGAGATTATAGCATGGGTAGACGGGAGATTATAGCATGGGTAGACGGGAGATTATAGCATGAGTAGACGGTGAGATTATAGCATGGGTAGACGGTGAGATTATAGCATGGGTAGACGGTGAGATTATAGCATGGGTAGACGGTGAGATTATAGCATGGGTAGACGGTGAGATTATAGCATGAGCAGACGGTGAGATTATAGCATGAGCAGACGGTGAGATTATAGCATGAGTAGACGGTGAGATTATAGCATGAGTAGACGGTGAGATTATAGCATGGGTAGACGGTGAGATTATAGCATGGGTAGACGGTGAGATTATAGCATGGGTAGACGGTGAGATTATAGCATGGGTAGACGGTGAGATTATAGCATGGGTAGACGGTGAGATTATAGCATGGGTAGACGGTGAGATTATAGCATGAGTAGACGGTGAGATTATAGCATGAGTAGACGGTGAGATTATAGCATGAGTAGACGGTGAGATTATAGCATGAGTAGACGGTGAAATTATAGCATGAGTAGACGGTGAGATTATAGCATGGGCAGACGGTGAGATTATAGCATGGGTAGACGGTGAGATTATAGCATGGGTAGACGGGGATTATAGCATGGGTAGACGGGGAGATTATAGCATGGGTAGACGGGGAGATTATAGCATGGGTAGACGGGAGATTATAGCATGGGTAGACGGGGAGATTATAGCATGGGTAGACGGGGAGATTATAGCATGGGTAGACGGGAGATTATAGCATGGGTAGACGGTGAGATTATAGCATGGGTAGACGGTGAGATTATAGCATGGGTAGACGGTGAGATTATAGCATGGGTAGACGGTGAGATTATAGCATGGGTAGACGGTGAGATTATAGCATGAGTAGACGGTGAGATTATAGCATGAGTAGACGGTGAGATTATAGCATGAGTAGACGGTGAGATTATAGCATGAGTAGACCAATTTGTAAGTCACTCTGGATAAGAGCGTCTGCTAAATGACTTAAATGTAAATGTAGTAGACGGTGAGATTATAGCATGAGTAGACGGGAGATTATAGCATGGGTAGACGGGAGATTATAGCATGGGTAGACGGGAGATTATAGCATGGGTAGACGGGGAGATTATAGCATGGGTAGACGGGGAGATTATAGCATGGGTAGACGGGGAGATTATAGCATGAGTAGACGGTGAGATTATAGCATGAGTAGACGGTGAGATTATAGCATGAGTAGACGGTGAGATTATAGCATGGGGAGATTATAGCATGGGTAGACGGGAGATTATAGCATGGGGAGATTATAGCATGGGTAGACGGTGAGATTATAGCATGGGTAGACGGTGAGATTATAGCATGGGTAGACGGGGAGATTATAGCATGGGTAGACGGGAGATTATAGCATGGGTAGACGGTGAGATTATAGCATGGGTAGACGGGAGATTATAGCATGGGTAGACGGGAGATTATAGCATGGGTAGACGGGAGATTATAGCATGGGTAGACGGGGAGATTATAGCATGGGTAGACGGTGAGATTATAGCATGGGTAGACGGGAGATTATAGCATGGGTAGACGGTGAGATTATAGCATGGGTAGACGGTGAGATTATAGCATGGGTAGACGGTGAGATTATAGCATGGGTAGACGGGGAGATTATAGCATGGGTAGACGGTGAGATTATAGCATGGGTAGACGGGAGATTATAGCATGGGTAGACGGGGAGATTATAGCATGGGTAGACGGTGAGATTATAGCATGGGTAGACGGTGAGATTATAGCATGGGTAGACGGGAGATTATAGCATGGGTAGACGGTGAGATTATAGCATGGGTAGACGGTGAGATTATAGCATGGGTAGACGGTGAGATTATAGCATGGGTAGACGGTGAGATTATAGCATGGGTAGACGGTGAGATTATAGCATGGGTAGACGGGAGATTATAGCATGGGTAGACGGTGAGATTATAGCATGGGTAGACGGTGGAGATTATAGCATGAGTAGACGGTGAGATTATAGCATGAGTAGACCAATTTGTAAGTCGCTCTGGATAAGAGCGTCTGCTAAATGACTTAAATGTAAATGTAGTAGACGGTGAGATTATAGCATGAGTAGACGGTGAGATTATAGCATGGGTAGACGGTGAGATTATAGCATGGGTAGACGGTGAGATTATAGCATGGGTAGACGGTGAGATTATAGCATGGGTAGACGGGGAGATTATAGCATGGGTAGACGGGGAGATTATAGCATGGGTAGACGGGGAGATTATAGCATGGGTAGACGGTGAGATTATAGCATGGGTAGACGGGGAGATTATAGCATGGGGAGATTATAGCATGGGTAGACGGGGAGATTATAGCATGGGTAGACGGGGAGATTATAGCATGGGGAGATTATAGCATGGGTAGACGGGGAGATTATAGCATGGGTAGACGGGGAGATTATAGCATGGGTAGACGGTGAGATTATAGCATGGGTAGACGGTGAGATTATAGCATGAGTAGACGGTGAGATTATAGCATGGGTAGACGGTGAGATTATAGCATGGGTAGACGGTGAGATTATAGCATGAGTAGACGGTGAGATTATAGCATGGGTAGACGGTGAGATTATAGCATGGGTAGACGGTGAGATTATAGCATGAGTAGACGGTGAGATTATAGCATGGGTAGACGGTGAGATTATAGCATGGGTAGACGGTGAGATTATAGCATGGGGAGATTATAGCATGGGGAGACGGGGAGATTATAGCATGGGTAGACGGTGAGATTATAGCATGGGTAGACGGTGAGATTATAGCATGGGTAGACGGGGAGATTATAGCATGGGTAGACGGTGAGATTATAGCATGGGTAGACGGGGAGATTATAGCATGGGTAGACGGTGAGATTATAGCATGGGTAGACGGTGAGATTATAGCATGAGTAGACGGTGAGATTATAGCATGGGTAGACAGTGAAATTATAGCATGGGTAGACGGTGAGATTATAGCATGAGTAGACGGTGAGATTATAGCATGGGTAGACGGTGAGATTATAGCATGAGTAGACGGTGAGATTATAGCATGGGTAGACGGGGAGATTATATGCATAAGTATGTCACCTTTGTGTATTTCTCTGCCACATTCATATCCAAAATCTATCAATTGTTACACAGTAATTGAGAGGTCAGTTATTTGACTGTTAAGATACAAATGGAAATAATTGGCGTAATACTTTGCTGAAGGTCACGTGATGATGTCGTGACTGGTCCCCTGTATTCCAGGTGCTCGGTACCAAGCTCTGCTGATTCCAGACTGTCCTGGGGCGCTCACTGACCTGGCACACAGTGGCTCTCTGGCACGCATCCTCGCACACTTCACCTCACAGCAGAGTCAGTACCCTACCCTGTGCTCTATCTCCTAGTCTCTAGTGTCGATCTCTACAGGACAGATCCCCGGCACAGATTAGGTCTCTATTCAATCCGCTAAAACCCAATACAAATCTAAAGGTCCTGTAGAGTTGACACACAGGTCATAGGTCAGCAGACCCAGCTGGACCAGTGAGTAGTGCTCCTGCATTGGGTGGAGACTGCATTCATGGTAAACATTATGTTTATGTCGGCTCAATCAGAAATGACCTTTTTTCATTTCTATCGCACAGCGATCCAGATCCGACAGAGGCCTCAGCTAAATCTTGGGACTCAAAAAAAGTTTAAGAAACTAATATTGTGAAACATTGTTGCATGATTTGTGAGATGTTGTTTTACATGACACGACCATGTCTGACCCTACCAGAGGCGGTGTGCGCTATAGGACAAGGGGTATCTGGTCTGTGCTGCGCCATAGTAGAGGGACAGAAGTGGATCTTCACAGGCTACAGTCTCACTGGGGTTAGTCTCTGAGGGGGGGGGGAATAACACCACATTCCAAATTCATGAAAGCCAATAATATACCTGATTTGCAAGAAAAGATATGGTTACTCGTTTCATACAACTTCCATTCTCCCGGGTGTGTTATTTCCCAGCCGTCTGTGTTTGAGTTGGTGAGGAGCCCAGACTTTGCCAACCTGCCTCTGATCGTGGAGGACTTTGTCAAGGACAGCGGAGGATCGTACACCGGTGAGTGTGGAGGGAGATAACTGGTATTTTTGTTGCAGGAGGTCTACATTGCAGACGATTTGGGCAAATGATCAATAAGTAGGGTTGCAAAATTCTGGTAACTTTCCCCCAAAATCCAAGTTGAAACAGTCCCAGAATCAGGACGCAATACATCCAGAATACTACAACCCAGAATTTCTGGGAAACCTGTTTTTTTTTTTGTGTGAGTGGAATTGCCACCCTATCAGTAGATCATATTGATTGGCTTCCTGCCATGTTCAACACTACTTCAGAATGTGCAGAGGTCTGATTTGGTCTCATGTCTCTACACAAGGAAGTCATGTTTAACACGCAGGAAGCCAGGAACCCAATCAATATGACTGACGTGGATGTTTATTTTTGTGTCTCCAGCAAAAAATGTAACCTGACGTATTTCTATCGCTGTTGTTTTCCCAGCTAGTCAGGAGGATGCCGTGCATGTAGTGATCGACAGACACCTGGTGACCGGACAGAACACCCTGTCTACGTCAGTCGCTGTCAATAACCTCATCATGCTCTGTAATGGAAAGTAACATGTCTTCAGTTCTTCAGTGGGGACCAAGCTAAAAAGCCTTGGGCCGGGATTCAATCCGATCATGCTTTGACGGCTATGCGCCATTTTTAAAAAGGTTTAATTCAGCCATTGAATCGACAAATGCAGCGTTGATCATGAATGCGTGGGAATATTGCCTTTTAGGAGCTACTGCCTTTGAAAAGCAACATCCATTTGGAAAATGGCCAATTTGGCGTCGATGTGAGTTAGAAACAGTTGTTCTACTGTCAAAATTGACAGAGTAAATCGGATAATTTTGGTCATAAAGTGGGTCTCGTCTAAAATGGAGTTTGGAACATCTGTGCGTCACAATTGGGTAAATGAAGGTTGGGTTTTGACGATGTCTATTTACTCACTAACATGGGGTGAACAGCAGCTGTGATTGCTTTCTATCCAATAGAACAAATAGTGAGTAGACTGAACCTGCATTGCTCTCTAAGACAAGAATCGTATGAGTAGACACATTTTTTTGTTTTACTTGAGAAACACTGCACCAAAAACCTTTTTAGATGTAAAATTACACAACTATATAACATCCTCGACAAAAATGTCTACATTTATTGAGTTATCTTAGATTCATTCTGGGGATTTTCAGGAAGTGAAATAGGCTTCATGGGGGACAAACAGCATTAACTAAACCTCGGAATCGGTCAGGAAACACCTCCAAAACTGAAATCTGTTTTTCTAATAAGCAACAGAAAAACACGTGCCAATCGGCTGCTTCCGTGGCTCTTTTAAAAAGGTGCGTTGATCGGATTTAATCCCAGCCTTATTTTGACATGAACAGGATATGATTTAGCAGACAGGGCTCATCAGAGTACACATACAGTAACAACACTGAACCTTTCAAATACAGGTGGCGCAGGCAACATCTCAAAGTAGAGCTCCTTTACATTTAGTGCTATCAAGGACAAATATAAAGGTTCTGGGTACAAAGGCACTTAGTAAGACATGAGGACATGCTGTACAACTCCTGTCTTATGTACTGTACACCAGAGTTGGTGCAATTCCATTTCAGAAAGTAAACCAAATTACAATTCTACCTTTTATTGAAGAGAATTGGAATTTCAGTGCTCTTCCTGAATGGACTGGATTTTAGATGGAATTGAGGCCAACCCTGCAGTCTACTACAGCAGAGGTTTGTAGTACGACGAGCTTAGCTAGTCGTACCACACACACACACACACACACGTCAAGCCTAATTCAACAGACACCGGTGAGGTATTATAAAAAGTATCACTGTATGTACATTTCTATTGTCAATTACATTTGTATATTAAAAACACTGAACAATGTACCTTTTTTATTTCATGTCAATGTCTGATTTAGACCTGAATCAGAAACATTCCTGCAGTGGGCAGCAGCCTGATGTCTGATTTAGACCTGAATCAGATTTAGGACTACATTAGGCTTAATCTATGTCTGGGAAACCAGTCCTTAAACATGGTAGTAGAATACTTCCTATCTTACCGTTTTTCATCTGGATATTTCCATTTAAAAACATGAACACCTTGTGTGTGACATATCCCATAATAACCCTGTCACCAACCCCCAGTTGAACTGCTTTGATGGATGACTTTTCTCTGCTCCTGCCATGTTGGCAGCTTCAAGTTTCTCCACATACAACTTGGCCTCCGTCTCCAATGATCTTCCTGAGATAAGACACGTCACTCATTCATAAAAAAAATAAAAGTAATAGAATCCTCATGCTTGGTTGGTGCTCAGTGGCTCAGCAAATATTACCATGAACTACATACCATTTGCACATGTGGTACTGGATTATCGATGCGCTAACAAAGACCTCAGTCTCTTACTCTGGCTCATAACAGGTCATAGAAATAGTCCAGCCCTTGGCCCAGTTCCCACATGGAGATTCCTGTACCTAACTCAGTGGCTAAAGAGATACGCTGATGGAGAGACTAGAGGGAGAGAGGGAGAGAGAGAGAGGGCAATCCATTTATAAGGATCTGTGTTTCTGGAAAATGTTGTTTGATCATGAATCAAATCAACGTAACTTAAATCTGGTGATACTCTTGCTTTGTGTATTTATCTGGCGATTTTGAGAATCATCTGCAGTGCATTTGGACAGCATCCAGACCCCTGGACTTTATCCACAGTTTGTTACATCCTCATTCTAAAATTAAGCAAATGTATTAAAAACATAAAACATAAGTATTCAGACCCTTTGCTATGAGACCCGAAATTGACTTCAGGTGCATCCTGTTTCCATTGATCATCTTTGAGACGTTTCTACAACTTGATAGGAGTCCACCTGTGGTAAATTAAATTGATTGGACATGATTTGTAAAGGCACACACCTGTCTATAAAACCAAGCCATGAGGTCGAAGGAATTATCTGTGGAGCGCTGAGACAGAATGGTATCGAGCATTGAAGGTCCCCAAGAATACAGTGGCCTCCATCATTCTTAAATGGAAGAGGTTTGGAACCACCAAGACTCTTCCTAGAGCTGGACGCCCGGTCAAACTGAGCAATTGGGGGAGAAGGACCTTGGACAGGGAAGTGACCAAGAACCCAATGGTCACTCTGACAGAGTTCCTCTGTGGAGATGATTGTCCATCTGGAAGGTTCTCCCATCTCTGCAGCACTCCACCAATCAGGCCTTTACGGTAGTGTCCAGACAGAAGCCACTCCTCAGTAAAAAGGCACCAAAGGACTCTCGGACCATGAGAAACAAGATTCTCTGTTCTGAAGAAACCAAGATTGAACTCTTTGGCCTGAATGCCAAGCATCACGTCTGGAGGAAACCAGGCACCGCTCATCACCTGGCCAATACCATCCCTACAATCCCTATGGTGAAGCACGGTGGAGGCAACGTGTTTTTCAGCAGCAGGGACTGGGAGACTAGTCAGGCTTGACCTACAGAGATCCTTGAAGAAAACCTGCTCCAGAGCTCTCAGGACCTCCGACTGGGGCGAAGGTTCACCTTCCAACAGGACAATGACCCTAAGCACACAGCCAAGACAATGCCGAAGTGGCTTCGGGACAAGTCTCAATGTCCTTGAGTTGCCCAGCCAGAGCCCAGACTTGAACCCGATCTAACATCTCTGGAGAGACCTGAAAATAGCTGTGCAGCAACGCTCCCCACCTGACAGAGCTTGAGAGGATCTGCAGAGAAGAATGGGAGAAACTCCCCAAATACAGGTGTGCAAGTACTGAGTAAAGGGTCTGAATACTTATGTAAATTTGTTTCAGTTTTTAAAATATAAATCTGCTAAAATGTATAAAAACCTGTTTTTGCTTTGTCATTATGGGGTAGTGTGTGTAGATTGAGGGGAAATCAATTTTAGAAGAAGGCTGTAACGTAACAAAATGTGAAAAAAGTGAAGGTGTTTGACGTATTCTGTACATCAAAAGGTCATACCTTCAGAGTTGGGTAATAGACCACATGCTTGACTCCATTGCTCCTAGAATGTGGAACACAAATCAAGTGAGTTATTGTGGTGTGATGATACTGGCAAGATATCCGACAAGACGAGCTCCATTTCTTCACAAAAACAGTAAATAAAGGAGTGCTGAATGGAGACTGCATTTCACATCATCTAGAAATTATCGTTCTTTAAATTGACATAATGAAGTTAAAGAATACCATAATATAGTAGACTAACTGTCCCTCTAATACCATAATCTGGTAGACTAACTGTCCCTCTAATACCATAATATAGTAGACTAACTGTCCCTCTAATACCATAATATAGTAGACTAACTGTCCCTCTAATACCATAATCTAGGAGACTAACTGTCCCTCTAATACCATAATCTAGGAGACTAACTGTCCCTCTAATACCATAATATAGTAGACTGTCCCTCTAATACCATAATATAGTAGACTGTCCCTCTAATACCATAATATAGTAGACTAACTGTCCCTCTAATACCATAATCTGGTAGACTAACTGTCCCTCTAATACCATAATCTGGTAGACTGTCCCTCTAATACCATAATCTGTCCCTCTAATACCATAATATAGTAGACTAACTGTCCCTCTAATACCATAATATAGGAGACTAACTGTCCCTCTAATACCATAATCTAGGAGACTAACTGTCCCTCTAATACCATAATATAGTAGACTAACTGTCCCTCTAATACCATAATCTGGTAGACTAACTGTCCCTCTAATACCATAATATAGTAGACTAACTGTCCCTCTAATACCATAATCTGGTAGACTAACTGTCCCTCTAATACCATAATCTGGTAGACTAACTGTCCCTCTAATACCATAATCTGGTAGACTAACTGTCCCTCTAATACCATAATCTGGTAGACTAACTGTCCCTCTAATACCATAATCTAGGAGACTAACTGTCCCTCTAATACCATAATCTAGGAGACTGTCCCTCTAATACCATAATCTAGGAGACTAACTGTCCCTCTAATACCATAATCTGGTAGACTAACTGTCCCTCTAATACCATAATATAGGAGACTAACTGTCCCTCTAATACCATAATATAGTAGACTAACTGTCCCTCTAATACCATAATATAGGAGACTAACTGTCCCTCTAATACCATAATCTGGTAGACTAACTGTCCCTCTAATACCATAATCCATAATCTAGTAGTAGACTAAATATAGTAGACTAACTGTCCCTCTAATACCATAATCTGGTAGACTAACTGTCCCTCTAATACCATAATCTGGTAGACTAACTGTCCCTCTAATACCATAATCTAGGAGACTAACTGTCCCTCTAATACCATAATCTAGTAGACTAACTGTCCCTCTAATACCATAATCTGGTAGACTAACTGTCCCTCTAATACCATAATCTGGTAGACTAACTGTCCCTCTAATACCATAATCTAGGAGACTAACTGTCCCTCTAATACCATAATCTAGGAGACTAACTGTCCCTCTAATACCATAATCGTAATCTGTCCCTCTAATACCATAATCTGGAGACTAACTGTCCCTCTAATACCATAATCTGGTAGACTAACTGTCCCTCTAATACCATAATCTGGTAGACTAACTGTCCCTCTAATACCATAATATAGGAGACTAACTGTCCCTCTAATACCATAATATAGTAGACTAACTGTCCCTCTAATACCATAATATAGGAGACTAACTGTCCCTCTAATACCATAATCTGGTAGACTAACTGTCCCTCTAATACCATAATCTGGTAGACTAACTGTCCCTCTAATACCATAATCTGGTAGACTAACTGTCCCTCTAATACCATAATCTGGTAGACTAACTGTCCCTCTAATACCATAATCTGGTAGACTAACTGTCCCTCTAATACCATAATCTAGGAGACTAACTGTCCCTCTAATACCATAATATAGTAGACTAACTGTCCCTCTAATACCATAATATAGTAGACTAACTGTCCCTCTAATACCATAATATAGTAGACTAACTGTCCCTCTAATACCATAATATAGGAGATTAACTGTCCCTCTAATACCATAATATAGTAGACTAACTGTCCCTCTAATACCATAATATAGGAGACTAACTGTCCCTCTAATACCATAATATAGTAGACTAACTGTCCCTCTAATACCATAATCTAGGAGACTAACTGTCCCTCTAATACCATAATCTAGTAGACTAACTGTCCCTCTAATACCATAATCTAGGAGACTAACTGTCCCTCTAATACCATAATATAGTAGACTAACTGTCCCTCTAATACCATAATCTGGTAGACTAACTGTCCCTCTAATACCATAATCTAGTAGACTAACTGTCCCTCTAATACCATAATCTGGTAGACTAACTGTCCCTCTAATACCATAATCTAGTAGACTAACTGTCCCTCTAATACCATAATCTGGTAGACTAACTGTCCCTCTAATACCATAATCTGGTAGACTAACTGTCCCTCTAATACCATAATCTGGTAGACTAACTGTCCCTCTAATACCATAATCTGGTAGACTAACTGTCCCTCTAATACCATAATCTGGTAGACTAACTGTCCCTCTAATACCATAATCTAGGAGACTGTACCTCTTGTAGCTGAATCTGTAGTGTCTCTAATACCATAATCAGACTAACTGTCCCTCTATCCCATAGTAGTCCCTCTAATACCATTCTGGGAGCTCCTCTAATACCATAGTCTGGGAGACTCCCTCTAAACCTTTACAGACTGTCCCTCTAAACCATAATCTGAGAGAGGGTCCCTCTAAGTCTGGGACTGTCCCTCTAAAACCATAGTCTGGGAGACTGTCCCTCTAAATACCATAATCTGGTACTAACTGTCCCTCTAATACCATAATCTGGAGACTAACACAGAGAGGAGGGTGTCCCTCTAAGAGAGACTGGAGACTGTCCCTCTAAAGATAGAGGAGACTTGAAGGGATAATCTGGAGATGAATACCATAATATAGTAGACCATAATCTAGGGACTGTCCCTCTGGAAGTGACAATCAGAGGGTTGATAATCTGAGTCCCTCTAATACCATAATCTGGAGGTAACAGAGATAATCTGGGTTGAAGACCATACTGGAGGTGTCCCTCTAATACCATAATCTGGGGACCTGGAAGTAATCTAGGAGAATGAGAATACCATAATCTAGGGACTGTCCCTCTAATACCATAGGACTGGAGGTGACAATAGAGATAATATAGTAGACTAACTGTTGAATACCATAACTGGAGACTGTCCCTCTAATACCATAATCTAGGAGAGGGTTGAAGTGGGACTGGAGGTGACAGAGAGAGAATACCATAGTCTGGGACTTGAAGTCTGGGACTGGAGGTGACAGAGATAGGGAGGGTTGAAGGGGGACTGGAGGTGACAGAGGGAGGGTTGAAGTGGGACTGGAGACTGGAGGTGAAGGGGACCTGGAAGTGACACAGAGAGAATGAGAGCGAGAGAGGCTTGAAGAGAGACTGGAGATGACACAGAGAGAGGGTTGAAGAGAGACTGGAGGTGACAGAGAGAGAGGTTGAAGAGAGACTGGAGGTGACACAGAGAGAGAGAGGGTTGAAGAGAGACTGGAGGTGAAGGGGACCTGGAAGTGACACAGAGAGAATGAGAGAGAGAGGGTTGAAGAGAGACTGGAGGTGACACAGAGAGAGAGGGTTGAAGAGAGACTGGAGGTGAAGGGGACCTGGAAGTGACAGAATCTATAGATTACTACTAGTATAGAGTATCATTAGGAGTATCCTACCTGCCCCCCAGCAGTGGTTCAGCTCCGTAGGTGGAGAAGTCCAGTCCATACAGGTTGAGTCCCAGCAGTATCTTGTGTCTCCATTGGTTGTTGGGGGACAACTCTAGAACACATTCTCTCAGCCAGGGTAGGGGGGAGCTGGGGCCCGGTCTAGGAGGGAAGAGAGAACCTGATTCAACGATATAGTAAGAACATGGGCGTCGCCTATAACATCAGTCAAAATGTTCAGTGATGGTCATTTTACTAATATATATATTTTTATAAAGGATATGATTGTTTCAGTGAGAAGGAAACTTACCGTCCAGAGGAGAAGTCGTAGGTCATTAGACTGAATCCGTCCACGACGGGAGCTAACTGCTCAAACTGCTCCCTCCCGAACATGCCCGGCTGGCCTGAACTGATCACAACAGAAAGATTCAACTCCTCTCTCTCAGGATCAAACATGGTAGTAATTGTATTGCAGGGTTTTTTCTGCGATTTAAATCCTTGAGTGGGCAGCCGAAGTATTTTTACAGGATGCCTCAGTTAAAACAGTGTAGTCTATTTTTAGGATAGAAAAACACTGTCAGTGTAAATTAAAAAGTATTAAAAGCAGATAAGGTAGAAAAGATCATGGGGAATGTAAGAAATTAAAAAACTCACACCTGTTGATGACCTGTTAAACTGCCACTATCAAATGTCTGGCATTATTGAATGTTATGGTTAAAGCTTGATGATTCAAAGACACTGTTAATGATCTGTGACCCTGTGTGATTCTAGAGCAGCTGTTGTCTTCCTACAAGCCTCTCTCTCTGGTGTGATTCTAGAGCAGCTGTTGTCTTCCTACAAGCCTCTCTCACTGGTGTGATTCTAGAGCAGCTGTTGTCTTCCTACAAGCCTCTTACTGGTGTGATTCTAGAGCAGCTGTTGTCTTCCTACAAGCCTCTCTCACTGGTGTGATTCTAGAGCAGCTGTTGTCTTCCTACAAGCCTCTTACTGGTGTGATTCTAGAGCAGCTGTTGTCTTCCTACAAGCCTCTTACTGGTGTGATTCTAGAGCAGCTGTTGTCTTCCTACAAGCCTCTCTCACTGGTGTGATTCTAGAGCAGCTGTTGTCTTCCTACAAGCCTGTCACTGGTGTGATTCTAGAGCAGCTGTTGTCTTCCTACAAGCCTCTTACTGGTGTGATTCTAGAGCAGCTGTTGTCTTCCTACAAGCCTCTCTCACTGGTGTGATTCTAGAGCAGCTGTTGTCTTCCTACAAGCCTCTCTCACTGGTGTGATTCTAGAGCAGCTGTTGTCTTCCTACAAGCCTCTCACTGGTGTGATTCTAGAGCAGCTGTTGTCTTCCTACAAGCCTCTCTCACTGGTGTGATTCTAGAGCAGCTGTTGTCTTCCTACAAGCCTCTCTCACTGGTGTGATTCTAGAGCAGCTGTTGTCTTCCTACAAGCCTCTCTCACTGGTGTGATTCTAGAGCAGCTGTTGTCTTCCTACAAGCCTCTCTCACTGGTGTGATTCTAGAGCAGCTGTTGTCTTCCTACAAGCCTCTCTCACTGGTATGATTCTGGAGCAGCTGTTGTCTTCCTACAAGCCTCTCTCACTGGTGTGATTCTAGAGCAGCTGTTGTCTTCCTACAAGCCTCTCTCACTGGTGTGATTCTAGCGCAGCTGTTGTCTTCCTACAAGCCTCTCTCACTGGTGTGATTCTAGAGCAGCTGTTGTCTTCCTACAAGCCTCTCACTGGTGTGATTCTAGAGCAGCTGTTGTCTTCCTACAAGCCTCTCTCACTGGTGTGATTCTAGAGCAGCTGTTGTCTTCCTACAAGCCTCTCTCACTGGTGTGATTCTAGAGCAGCTGTTGTCTTCCTACAAGCCCCTCTCACTGGTGTGATTCTAGAGCAGCTGTTGTCTTCCTACAAGCCTCTCTCACTGGTGTGATTCTAGAGCAGCTGTTGTCTTCCTACAAGCCTCTCTCACTGGTGTGATTCTAGAGCAGCTGTTGTCTTCCTACTACAAGCCTCTCTCACTGGTGTGATTCTAGAGCAGCTGTTGTCTTCCTACTACAAGCCTCTCTCACTGGTGTGATTCTAGAGCAGCTGTTGTCTTCCTACAAGCCTCTCTCACTGGTGTGATTCTAGAGCAGCTGTTGTCTTCCTACAAGCCTCTCACTGGTGTGATTCTAGAGCAGCTGTTGTCTTCCTACAAGCCTCTCTCACTGGTGTGATTCTAGAGCAGCTGTTGTCTTCCTACAAGCCTCTCTCACTGGTGTGATTCTAGAGCAGCTGTTGTCTTCCTACAAGCCCCTCTCACTGGTGTGATTCTAGAGCAGCTGTTGTCTTCCTACAAGCCTCTCTCACTGGTGTGATTCTAGAGCAGCTGTTGTCTTCCTACAAGCCTCTCTCACTGGTGTGATTCTAGAGCAGCTGTTGTCTTCCTACTACAAGCCTCTCTCACTGGTGTGATTCTAGAGCAGCTGTTGTCTTCCTACAAGCCCCGCTCACTGGTGTGATTCTAGAGCAGCTGTTGTCTTCCTACAAGCCCCTCTCACTGGTGTGATTCTGGAGCAGCTGTTGTCTTCTTACAAGCCTCTCTCACTGGTGTGATTCTAGAGCAGCTGTTGTCTTCCTACACGCCTCTCTCACTGGTGTGATTCTGGAGCAGCTGTTGTCTTCCTACAAGCCTCTCACTGGTGTGATTCTAGAGCAGCTGTTGTCTTCCTACAAGCCTCTCTCACTGGTGTGATTCTAGAGCAGCTGTTGTCTTCCTACTACAAGCCTCTCTCACTGGTGTGATTCTAGAGCAGCTGTTGTCTTCCTACACGCCTCTCTCACTGGTGTGATTCTAGAGCAGCTGTTGTCTTCCTACACGCCTCTCTCACTGGTGTGATTCTAGAGCAGCTGTTGTCTTCCTACAAGCCCCTCTTACTGGTGTGATTCTAGAGCAGCTGTTGTCTTCCTACTACAAGCCTCTCTCACTGGTGTGATTCTGGAGCAGCTGTTGTCTTCTTACAAGCTGGTGTGATACTGGTGTGATTCTAGAGCAGCTGATATTGTCTGTATGGTGCCAATAGCCAGGGTCACTAGGCATTGTTTAGAGTTCCTACATTGTTGACAGAACAGTGGTTCCTGGTCGTGGCTTTAAAGTCCTTCTCTAGTTATACAGTTTTCTATGTCCCCATACTGGAGGTTGTCTCCCTCTTGCAACGGAGTGATTTTTCATTGACTTCATCCACAACTGCTCTCCTTTTTACCTTCACAGACCTAGAGATGTTTTTATATATAATCTAATCTTTGAGAACTAACAATTACCCAAATAAAAGCTAGACATTCAAGAAGAATTGAAAATGACTAAAACAATGAATGTAACAGTATTGACTGTATTATGTTTGAGCAAAAGAACACCGCTTTAGTCAAGACAGAAAAGAAGGAAATGTGCTTTAAATATGCAACATTTTCTCTCAGTGCCGTAGAGACATCTGTAGAATTGCAGAAAATTGGATTCAAATTACACAGCCCTGGTCTCTAAAATGTTCTCAAATTCAGACAGGCTTTTGTGTTTTAATGATCTGATAAAATAGTAAATCAATCATGTTGTGATATTTTTATGACATCTGTATCACCTACCTTGGTGTGACGGCTGGCGGAATGACCAGTACACAGTCCAGCTTCTTCTCCTTAAGAGCCTCACAGATGTGTGTAATCATGTGGACCAGCTCCCTGAATGGAATAGTGTTTACAGTCAATACAAACCAAGGTTGTAAAAGTTGACTTTAAAAACTCTTCAGAGGGGTCGTTACCATGACTACGACAGGTCACGGTCATGTAGTTACTCACACTCGCTTGTTCCCTCCCAGCTGACTCCACAGCTCCAGCGTATAGCCATCGAAGCCTTCTGTCTGCAAAGGCAGAACACAACTAGGCGTTTACATTTGACATGTTAGTCATTCAGTATACACTCCTATGATATAAACCGTGGAAGTCAACATCTGCAACAAACATTCACTTTGGGGTATACTACTATATGAGAATATTTACCGTTAAAAAAACAAACACAACACATTCAACTTTTTTGGCAGTTGATAAACTGTTCAGTCTCACTTGCCAACTGATGTGATATAAATGTACCATAATGCATTAGTATTATATTGTGAATTTAACTCCTTATATCTAGTACCCCAGAGACCAGGGTTTGAGTTCTGTCTTCTCCTTTCCCACTTTGTCTCCCTCCTAGCTATTTCTAATATCTGAATAAAGCATAAATGCTCCTCCTTACCTTAGCTACGTCCACCATCTCAGTCCCCAGCTCCTCGATCTCATCCTCACTGCCCAGAACACTCATATAGTCCTGGTACGACCAGACGTCAAATAACAGACGAGGAACTGAGCGAAAAGAAGAGAAGCATCAGATGACGAAGGCCCTGTGTTTGGTTATCATGTGACAGAGAGATTCTATCCTGTATTTTAAGCCTTATCCAGAAATAAGAATTACACCAAAAAAATGAAAGCATTTGTCTGAGGATGGTGCTGGAACATCTGATAGAAAAACAAAACGGGACAGTTTGATGAAAAATTCAGGCATGTCACATTATTACCAAACACAGGGACCCTTTTTAGGACAAGAGACCAGGAGAGTTTGATCAGGGGGAGAGTTTGATCAGGGGGAGAGTTTGATCAGGGGGAGAGTTTGATCAGGGGGAGAGTTTGATCAGGGGGAGAGTTTGATCAGGGGGAGAGTTTGATCAGGGGGAGAGTGAACATTGGAACTGAATGTGACTGAATGATACCATAGTGAGGTCATCTGGAAGTATACTTCTTATTTAAATGGAAGTTTAATACACTTACTCATTTTGATTTGTTTGTTTGCCTTCCGCACAGCTTTTACCCAACCTAGAAAAGAAGGAGACTCTTTCAAAGACACAACTTTCTATATTTGCCATATACTCCCTTAGTACACGTCTGACTATCACAACTCTGACAAGTCCTTCGTAAACATTTTTTTAGGCATCACAACTTTGTCTGGCTTTAATCTGGTTAGTCTATGACAGATTACCTGGGTCATGATCGTGTAGACCAGTGATATGGAAGCTCTCTGGTCCTCTCCGTCTCAGCTGAAGCCACACTGGCGACACGGAGGTCAGCTTGGAACCGAACACCTTGGCAATATCGTAACCATGTGAGTTCCACTGAAGGGTGGGAAATAAAGCAGAAGGAAGTGAGAGGTTACATGATGAATTGATTCCAAATGTGTTCAAGGAGCCTGTTGATGAGATCTAGCTCGTACACAACAGTAGTAAGAAGATAGTTACACTATTAAATACAGACATTAAATAGTAATAGAAGGGTGATCAGAATCACCCAGATAAACACGTGGGTACCTGCAGGTAGCCTGGGTACCAGTCTGTATTGAGTTATCATGCCACTCCTTACCATGCTAAACATGGAGTACAAGGAGTGGAATATTAGTGAATCCGGTTCTGGATTCCAGGCTAACCTGCAGGCAGAAGATGGGCAACATTTCTGTAAAGGATCATGTGTCACTGTTGTTCAAATGGTGACTGCAGCATTCAGTCTGGTTTAACCAGATTCTAAACCAACACACCAACCTGCTTTTGGAGACTTACACAGCTCCTGACTTAGACTGAAATAGGTTCCGGGTACTGTCTATATTTAGGTGCAGGAACTCTGCAATACTTATAAGCTAATCATTTTTATAAGAGGTGCAGGAACTCAGCTCCGGTGAGCTCCATCCCAAATCAAGCACTGCACTTACAGGAGTTATATACCCCAGTACGGGCCCTTGGAACGTGTGGTGAGTCCCAGTCTGTTGGCAGTATCTCCTCTCCTCCTTTACGATGTCCTTCCACTGAGGGTCAGTAACAACCAGACCTCGCTCCAGCACCGACCGCTCTGCCTGGGACGTCTGATGTAATAATAAGTAAACACAAGAAACAACTATTTGCGTGTGTGTAGTTGTAAAACCAAACAGACTGTTGTCTCCAAGGTCGGGGTCCATTTGAATTTGAAGGCTGTCAATTCAGGAAGTAAACTGAAAT
This sequence comes from Oncorhynchus masou masou, assembly GCF_036934945.1. Taxonomy (NCBI): domain Eukaryota; kingdom Metazoa; phylum Chordata; class Actinopteri; order Salmoniformes; family Salmonidae; genus Oncorhynchus; species Oncorhynchus masou. The sequence continues at coordinate 3,561,955 of NC_088233.1, forward strand.
TCCAACTCAATCATTGAAAAATGGGCATCTATTTTCAGTGATTTCCACAATAACCTGAAAAAGGGCATCTATTTTCAGTGATTTCCACAATAACCTGAAAAAGGGCATCTATTTTCAGTGATTTCCACAATAACCTGAAAAATGGGTATCTATTTTCACTGATTTCCACAATAACCTGAAAAAGGGCATCTATTTTCACTGATTTCCACAATAACCTGAAAAAAAGCATCTATTTTCAGTGATTTTCTCAATAACCTGGAAAAAAAACAGTACATCTATTTCTAAAGATGTTCAGTTTCTTGGATTTTTAACTTCAAATCACTTCCTGAATTGGCTGCCTTCAATTACAATTGACCCCAACCCTGGTTGTCTTGTTGCCAGACTTTTGGAGCTGTGAGGAAGATACAGCATCTGTGGGTACTGGGATGAGACAAACTAAATAAACACTGACAATATATATAATGAATTCATTGTGGTCTATGTCCATTCTACAATACTGGTAATTTACTGAAATCAGAACTGGGTACAGGGGGAATACAAAGTCCACACTTCCCCCACACATGGGCTGAGCCCTAGCGAGGACACTTAACTCCATTGTCCATAGGCATAGCTGATTGAGCCCGTTACATACACTGGTTCCAGGGTGCAAAATACTGATGCCACCACTCGTCCTCATCATAAAATCACCACTATCCTCCTCTTCCTCACCTCTGGCTCCTGTGTTTTGGAGTCCTTCTTCTTGGCATCAGTCTTGGACAGCGTAGCACTAACATAGCTGACCAACAGGGTAGACAGTATGGTGTGAAGCACAATGATTAACGTCGCTTCTACTCTCATCTCTCCTCTGAATCAAGCTAAACATAGACAGGAATGGGACCAATTGCTGCCACTGCAGTTGGCTGCATCAACGCGAACTGAAGAAAAATAAGATTTCTAGCTACCCACTCAGATAATTACAAGTTCTAGCAAGTGTGATACAGGAAACTGTGTCGGAAGCATTTGCGAGTTCCGGCAAGAAGCACCCTGCCTGGCTAGAGTTACGATGTTAATGTTGTCAAGTCAGCTGAACACCCAATGATGCATGGTGCCCACAGCCAATTCAACGTTTTGATATGAATTATAACCAGTGAGAAATCACGAATATACTAGTAATCTCACGCAACCCTACTCATGAAGTTGCAGGTCCTTGTGGCTGTGTATACCATAGAGAATGATGGAGGCCTCTAGTAGCCAAAAGGCCGCGTTAGCATAAGTATGGGCAGCGATATTGAGGGCTTCCACCATTTTAATGTGGTCAACTGGGTGGGACTTCCAACGTTATTGACTGAACTCTCTTGGTGACCCTGTTGGAGTTGTCAGGGTCATCAGGAAGAATAAGCCAATCAAGATTTTTGTTTTTTAATTACATAAATGCTTCAATATTCACAAACAGTGACGTTAGCTAATGAAGATGTTAGACCAAAATGTATAAGATCTCCTCAGCCGGTGTTTACCAAAGACCTTATTTTTGGCATTTATCCCCCAAAAAACTACAAAAACTCCATTCATTTTCCCGTAGACTTTGTCCAATGAACCATGGCGGAGTTAGCGCCATTACTATTGTTCTTTATTGCACTGCTTGTGCGCAGACGACATAATAGAAACGATACAGGGATGCTTTCTCTATCCTTCTCTATGGTGTGTACGAGCTGTTTGACAGCAAACTGGCAGAAAAAAAGAAGAGACACTTCCGGGTCCTCCATTTCTAGTTTGCAAAATAAGAGTTTTGTATTTAGAACTTTTGCTTATGGAAGTCGCACAATGAAATAAGCACATATTACAGCATACAACATTTACAGGAAAAAAATCAAAGGACAGAGAATATTATTTATTTATTTTTGGTAGCAAATTAAATAAACTGTAGATGAATTCAGAAACGCTCCAGCTCAGCAGGCGGCGATATACCTTAGATGTGTTTGCAACGAAATGACGCATTAAATCCACCGAAGAGGAAAATAATGAATTTGCTCAACTCGAACTGATTCAACAAGCAGGTAGTTTTTTGGTTTTACCTACACTAGTTTGCTTTCGTTGCAGAACGGATAGTTAATAAGCAGTTGAGAATTCTAGTTAGCATTGTTAATCTGCTGTTCCTTGTGTTATTGTCTTAAATGAAATGACAGTAGCAGCTATATATCTATGGTAGGCTAGCTAGTTAGCTGGCTCTTTTAACGTGCACCTGTCCCTGTAAAAATAATCAGCGTTTCAGTAAAAGAGCCAGTTAATTTTCAACCGCAGTCCCTGGGCAGGTTATTAAAAACAATTCCAATAACAGTCCAGACAGACAGTGAGAGAGCACCCAGAACAACATAGGACAAGTAGCATGCAGACAGAGAAATAGCACAACAAACAAAAAACATAATACAATAAATCAACCAAAAAGTGTTTATAACACCTCACAAGCTACATGAAAAGCGGCAATACACAGCTAGTAATTATGTGCACAAGTCCGACTGTCCTTTAGCCGTGTCTTAATGTTTTGTTTGTGAAGGTACTGTAGTTGGTGCACTGTATATACAAAAGTATGTGGACACCCGTTCAAATTAGTGGATTCGGCTATTTCAGCCACACCTGTTGCTGACAGGTGTATGAAGTAGAGAACACAGCCATGCAATCTCCATAGACAAACATTGGCAGTAGAATGGCAGCAGAAGAGCTCAGTGACTTTCAGCGTGGCACCGTCATAGATTGCCAGCTTGTCAACAAGTCAGTTCAACAAATGTCTGCCCTGCTAGAGCTGCCCCGGTCAACTGTACGTGTTGTTGTGAAGTGGAAACGTCTAGGAGCAACAACGGCTCAGCCATGAAATGGTAGGCCACACAAGCACACAAAACGGGACCATGAGTGCTGAAGCACGTACAACATTTCTGTCCTTGGTTATAACACTCACTACCGAGTTCCAAACTGCCTTTGGAAGAAACTTAAGCACAATAACTGTTTGTCTGTAGCTTCATGAACTGGGTTTCCATGGCTGAGCAGCCGCACACGAGCCTAAGATCACCATGCGCCAAGCATTGGCTGGAGTGGTGTAAAGCTCACCGCCATTGGACTCTGGATCAGTGGAAACACGTTCTCTGGAGTGAAGAATCACGCTTCACTATCTGGCAGTATGACGGAAGAATCTGGGTTTGGCGGATGTCAGGAGAATGCAACCTGTCCCAATGCATGGTGCCGAATGTAAAGTTTGGTGGGATTATAATGGCCTGTGGCTGTTTTGGGGGGGTTTGGGCTAGGCCCCTTAGTTCCAGTGACCGGAAATCTTAACGCTACAGTATACAGTGACATTCTAGATGATTCTGAGCTTCCATCTTTGTGGCAACAGTTTGAGGAAGGCCCTTTCATGTTAAAGCATGACAATGACCCCGTGCACAAAGCAAGGTCCATGGAGAAATAGTTTGTTGAGATCGGTGTGGAAGAACTTGACTGGCTTGCACAGAGCCCTGACCTCAACCCAATCGAACGTCTTTGGTATGAATTGGAACGCAGAGTGCGAGCCAGGCCTAATTGCCCAACATCAGTGCTCGACCTAATTAATGCTCTTGTGACTGAATGGAATTGGGGGATACAAGATTTCCCAGCTCAGGAGCTCATACTGTGTGAGGATGTTACAGTGATGTCTATCCAGCACTCTGAGAGCCTGTTGTAGACCGACTGAATGGGTTTTTAATGTTGTGAATCAAGCTGTTCATTCATTGCATGGCTTGTTTTGTTTGCAACCTTCTGCTCCTAATGCATGACAACTTCAAATAGAATCTAAATGTAAGCGTCACAATTTGTCAGGAGCACCCTATCAGCTCAGTACCCACGACCATTCATCATGTTTCTGCAACCTCAGTAGGATCAGTCAATCAAATGTATTTATAAAGCCCTTTTTTTTTACTTAAACTGTTCATTATGTTTGTGTCATTTCAGTGAGAAATGGAGGTGGAATGCTTTGTGTCCAAGACCCTAGAGCTCCTTCAGGAGGAGAGAGAAGCAGAGATCGAGGAGACCAAGTATGTATTTAACTCTTATATTAGAATCATAGCGTGTTTGTCAAATGCTGACTGACAAGCCCTTAACCAACAATGCAGTTAAGAAAAAATAAGTGTTAAAAGTATTTACTAAATAAACGATAAATAAATAAAAATGAAGGAAAAATAACATAATTAAAGAGCAGTAACAAGGCTATATACAGGGTGTTACGGTACAGAGTCAATGTGGAGGCTATATACAGGGTGTTACGGTACAGAGTCAATGTGGAGGCTATATACAGGGTGTTACGGTACAGAGTCAATGTGGAGGCTATATACAGGGTGTTACGGTACAGAGTCAATGTGGAGGCTATATACAGGGTGTTACGGTACAGAGTCAATGTGGAGGCTATATACAGGGTGTTACGGTACAGAGTCAATGTGGAGGCTATATACAGGGTGTTACGGTACAGAGTCAATGTGGAGGCTATATACAGGGTGTTACGGTACAGAGTCAATGTGGAGGCTATATACAGGGTGTTACGGTACAGAGTCAATGTGGAGGCTATATACAGGGTGTTACGGTACAGAGTCAATGTGGAGGCTATATACAGGGGGTACCAGTACAGAGTCAATGTGGAGGCTATATACAGGGGGTACCAGTACAGAGTCAATGTGGAGGCTATATACAGGGGGTACCAGTACAGAGTCAATGTGGAGGCTATATACAGGGGGTACAGAGTCAGTGTGCAGGGGCACCGGTTAGTCGAGGTAATATGTAGGTAGAGGTGAAGTGACTGCATAGATAATAAACCCGAGAGTAGCAGCAGTGGAAAAATGGGGTGGGGTGACAATGCAAATAGTCCAGGTAGCCATTTGGTCAGCTGTTCAGGAGTGTTATGGCTTGGGGGTAGAAGCTGTTAAGAAGCCTTTTGGACCTAGACTCGGCTCTCTGGTACCACTTGCTGTACTGGACCGTACGCACTACCCTCTGTAGTTCCTTGCAGGCGGAGGCCGAACAGTTGCCATACCAGGCGGTGATGAAACCATTCAGGATGCTCTCGATGGAACTTTTTGAGGATATGAGGGAACTTGAAGCTCTCAACCTGCTCCACTACAGACCCGTTGATGAGCATGGAGGTGTGATCAGCCCTCCTTTTCCTGTAGTCCACGATCATCTCCTTTGTCTTGATCACGTTGAGGGAGAGGTTGTTGTCCTGGCACCACACTACCAAGTCTCTGACCTCCCTATAGGCTGTCTCATTGTTGTCGGTGATGGGGCCAAACACTGTTGTCGTCAGCAAATTTAATGATGGTGTGGGAGTCTTGCGCGGCCACGCAGTTGTGGGTGAACAGGGAGTACAGGAGGGGATTAAGCACGCACCCCTGAGGGGCCCCGGTGTTGAGGATCAGCATGGCAGGTGTTTAGTCCCAGGGTCCTTAGCTTATTGATTAGCTTAGAGGGCACTATGGTGTTGAACTCTGAACTGGTCAATGAATAGCATTCTCACGTTGGTGTTCCTTTTGTGCAGGTGGGAAAGGGCAGGGTGGAGTGCAATGATGATTGCATTATCTGTGGATTTTTTGGGGGGCGGTATGCAATTTGGAGTGGGTCTAGGGTTTCTGGGATAATGGTGTGAGCCATGACCAGCCTTTCAAGCCACTTCATGACTACAAACGTGAGTGCTACAGGTTTGTAGTTATTTAAGCAGGTTACCTTTGTTCTTCGGCACTATGGTGGTCTGCTTGAAACATGTTGGTATTATAGACTCGGTTCGGGACAGATTGAAAATGTCAGTGAAGACACTTGCCAGTTGGTCTGTGCATGCTTGAAGCACACATCTTGGTAATCCATCTGGCCCTGCGGCCTTGTGAATGTTGCCCTGTTTAATGGTCTTGTTCGCATCGGCTATGGAGAGCATGATCACACACTCGTCCGGAACAGCTGGTGCTCTCATGCATGCTTCTGTGCTGCTTGCCACGAAGGGCGTATTGAAGTCATTTTTAATTTTACCTTTATTTAACCAGGCAAGTCAGTAAAGAACACATTCTTATTTTCAATGACGGCCTGGGAACAGTGGGTTAACTGCCTGTTCAGGGCCAGAACAACAATTACTAGTCCAATTACTAGTCCAACGCTCTAACCATTAGGCTACGCTGCCGCCCCATTTAGATTGTCTGGTAGGATCATGTCACTGTGCAGCTCAAAACTGTGCTTCCCTTTGTAGTCCGTAATAGTTCGTAAGCCCTGCCACATCCGACGAGCGTCGAAGCCGGTGTAGTAGGATTCAATCTTAGTCCTGTATTGATGCTTTGCCTGTTTGATGGTTCTTCGGAGGGCATAGTGGGATTTCTTATAAGCGTCCGTATTACGCGGAACCCAAACCGGCTGCGCATCATCGTGCATAAATGTATTTTGTCCCCCCACACCAAACGCGATCATGACACGCAGTTTCAAAACAAACTCTGAACCAATTACATTCATTTGGGGGCAGGTCGAAAAGCATTAAACATGTATGGCAATTTAGCTAGCTAGCTAGCACATGCTATCTAATTTGTCCTATTTAGCTAACTTGCCGTTGCTAGCTAATTATTCCGGGGATATAAACATTGAGTTGTTATTTTACCTGAAGTGCACAAGGTCCTCTACTCTGACAATTAATCCACACACAAAACGGTCAACCGAATTGTAACTAGTCATCTCTTCTCCTTCTAAGCTTTTTCTTCTCTTGACTTTATCTTGCGATTGGCAACTTTCATAAATTACCGCCATCGACATTGTTCGTCTTTCAGTCAACCACGTGGGTATAACCAATGAGGAGATGGCACATGGGTACCTGCTTCTATAAACCAATGAGGAGATGGGAGAGGCATGACTTGCAGCGCGATCTGCTTCAGAAATAGAACTGACTTCTATTTTAGCCCTTGACAACGCTCGTTGGCACAATAATTGAATAACATTTCGAAATCTATTTTGCAACGATTGCATGCGTGACGCGAGTGGTGTAGTCAGCCTGTTAGTCTCCCGCTCCTTGAAAGCGGCAGCTCTAACCTTTAGCTCAGTGTGGATGTTGCCTGTAATCCATGGCTTCTGGTTGGGGTATGTACGTTCGGTTGGGGTATGACGTCATCGATGCAGTTATTAATGAAGCCGGTGACTGAGGTGGTATGCCATCGGAAGAATCCCGGAACTTATTCCAGTCTGTGCTAGCAAAACAGTCCTGTAGCTTAGCATCTGCTTCATCTGACCACTTCCGTATTGAGCGAGTCACTGGTACTTTCTGCTTTAGTTACTGCTTGTAACCAGGAATCAGGAGGATAGCACTATGGTCAGATTTTCCAAATGAAGGGTGAGAGAGAGCTTTGTACGCATCTCTGTGTGTGGAGTAAAGGTGTTGTAGAGTTACATTTTTATTTATTTATTTTTCTTCTCTGGTTGCACATTTAACATGCTAGTAGAAATGAGGTAAAACAGATTTAAGATTCCCTGCATTAAAGTCCCCGGCCACTAGGAGTGCCGCCTCTGGGTGAAAATGTTCTTGTTTGCTTATGGCCTTATACATTGAGTGCGGTCTTAATGCCAACATCGGTTTGTGGTGGTAAATAGATGGCTACAAATAATATAGATGAAAACTCTCTTGGTAGATAGTGTGGTCTACAGCTTATCATAAGGTACTCTACCTCAGGCGAGTATTGCGACTTCATTAATATTAGATTTCATGCACCAGCTGTTATTGACAAATAGACACACACCATCACACCTCGTCTTACCGGAGGCAGCTGTTCTCTCTTGCCAATGCACCGAAAACCCAGCCAGCTGTATGTTATCCATGTTGTTGTTCAGCCACGACTCGGTGAAACACAAGATATTACAGTTTTTAATGTTCCGTTGGTAGGATAGTGTTGATCGGAGCTCATCCAGTTTATTATCCAATGATTGCACGTTGGCTAATAGGACTGATGGTAGAGGCAGATACTTCCAAGGCACCAACGTCCCCTATATCTCTGTCTCTTCAACATGCGAATGATGGGGATTTGGGCCTTGTCGGTGTCTGACGAAAATCCTTCACGTCCGACTACAAGTGTACAATACAAGTGTCTCAGTGTTGAGTTAACATCAGTTTAGCCTTTTAGGTCACAATGCGTCATACATGTGGCCCCCAGGAGCCAGAATGTGGCCCCTGGCCCCTTCCATAACCAGTGTCGTTTTCTATAAGACCCCATCCAACGGAACCATGCAAAACTACCCATGTTTCCTTTCTGTTGTTGTTTTTAAAGGTGTTTTGTTCAGAATGCATTGTGTTGGTTGCTAAATGAATTGCCTCATTGAGGACATTGACGTGTTCTGAATGTTTCCTCTACCTGCAGGCTATGGCAGGAGAATGTCTCTCTGAAAGATCTCCAGAGTAAAGGCGTTTGTCTCCTGAAGCTGCAGATAGGAAGCCAGTCAACTGGCCTTTATGGACGATCACTCCTCCTCCTGGAACCCAGAAAACACATGGGCGTCTCTGTGCTGCCTAGCAACAACTTTGGACCCGGTAAGAACGTTGAATGGCATAGCTTATGGTCTGTCCGTCTTTATGTAAGACTTTACACACAGTAGTAGCCTGATTCCATATATTTGATGTCCTATGGCCATAGGAGTTGGCAAAAAGCACATACAGGTCTATGAAAAGGCTATTTACATAGACTGAACTAAGGCACTCACTCTCTGATTGGTGTTGTCTGTGGTTGCAGGAGACATAGTGGGTCTGTATGACCTGGATGGCTGTAAGCCGTCCTCCCAGCTGTGTACTGGTGTCGTGACCCGCATCAGTCAGTCAGCTGTCACCGTGGCCTGTGAGGACTCGCCGGACGGACTCAACCTGGACACAGACGCTCTGTACAACCTCATGAAGCTGGCTAACGATGTCACGTACAAACGCATGAAAAAGTTAGAGAACCTATGCCTGAGCTTAACCGTTACCCTGGTCTTAACACTAACCTAACTCTGACTCTAATCCTTACCTATTCCATGACTTGTTGTCCGCAGGGCCTTGAACACTCTGAATGGGTACAGCAGTGGACCAGCCTCGGATTTGATCAGCGTTCTCTTTGGCTATTCAGAACCTGGCTCGATATCAGAACCAAGTAAGGCTTCCTCTCAGGAGTATGTTATGAGCTTACTGTATCACACCAGAGCTGGAATTATACTCTCTGAAATAGAAGAATGTGAAAATTATTGCCTTTGTGATTTTGGACATCAGAAAAAATATTCACAAAAAAAAAAAAATCTCTCAGATGCAAATATAAGATTGACAATTATCGCTCTTCTTTGTTCAGATGATCTGTCTTTCCTGAACAGTGGTCTGGATGAGTCTCAGAGACAGGCTGTGTCGTTTGCTCTGTCTCAGAGAGAGGTAGCTGTAATACACGGGCCACCAGGCACCGGCAAGACAACCACTGTGGTGGAAATCATCCTACAAGTGGTCAAACGGGGACAGAAGGTAGAGTGTCATTGGTCCGTTCTTATCAAGACCATTATCAACTACTGACAATCTTATAGCAAACAAGTCAATATGTTATATTGAAAAAATGGCAGAATCTGGCTTTAAATATGGTTTAGGTAATCCCTTTAAATATGGTTTAGGTAATCCCTTTAAATATATAATGTTTAGGTAATCCTTTAAATATGTGGTTTAGGTAATCCTTTAAATATATATGGTTTAGGTAATCCCTTAAATATATATGGTTTAGGTAATCCCTTAAATATATATGGTTTAGGTAATCCCTTAAATATATATGGTTTAGGTAATCCTTTAAATATATGTGGTTTAGGTAATCCTTTAAATATATATGGTTTAGGTAATCCCTTAAATATATGTGGTTTAGGTAATCCCTTTATATATGGTATAGGTAATCATAATAATGGCTTGATTGTTTTGTTAGTCACACTTCGACCAGATTTGGACTAATTGGTAACCGAGCTACATACCCCAACCAGAAGCCATGGATCACAGGCAAGATCTACGCTGAGCTAAAGGGTAGAGCAGCCGCATTCAATGAGCGGGGGACTAATCCGGACGCTTATATTAAATCACGCTACGTCCTCAGACGAACCATCAAACAGGCCAAGCGTCTATACAGGACTAAGATCCTACTACACCGGCAATGACGCTCGGCGGATGTGGCTAGAAAACTATTACGTCCACAAAGGGAAATCCAGATGTAAGCTGCCCAGTGATGCGAGCCAGACGAGCCAAATGTATTTTATGCTGCTTCAAAGCAAGTAATACTGAAACATGCATGAGAGCTCCAGCTGTACCGGACGACTGTGTGATAACGCTCTCAGTAGAAGATGTGATCAAGACCTTTAAACAGGTCAACATTCACAAGGCCACAGGACCAGACGGATTACCAGGACATGTACTCAGAGCATGCGCTGACCATCTGGCAAGTTCCTTAACTGACATTTTCAACCTCTCCCTGACGGAGTCTGTAATACCTACATGTTTCAAATAGACCACCATAGTCTCTGTGCCCAAGAAAGTGAAGGTAACCTGCCTACATGACTACCGCCCCAACAGATCCACAGATGACGCACTCTCAATCACACTCCACACTGCCCTTTCCTACCAGGACAAAAGGATCACCTATGTGAGAATGCTGTTCATTGACTACAGCTCAGCATTCAACACCATAGGGCCCTCATAGCACATCACTAAGCTAAGGACCCTGGGACTAAACACCTCCCTCTGCAACTGGATCCTGGACTTCCTGATGGGCCACCCCCAGGTGGTGAGGGTAGGTAACAACACATCTGCCATGCTGATCCTCAACACAGGGGCCCCTCAGGGGTGCGTGCCCAGTCCCCTCCTGTACTCGCTGTTCACCCACGATTGTATGGCCAGGCACGACTCCAACACAATCATTAAGTTTGCTGACGACACTGGTGATGGGCCTGATCACCGACAACGATGAGACAGCCTATTGGGAGGTCAGAGACCTGGCAGTGTGGTGCCAGGACAACAACCTGTCCCTCAACGTGATCAAGACAAAGGAACTGATCTTGGACTACAGGAGAAGGAGGTCTGATCACACCCCCATTCTTATCAACTGGGCTGTAGTGAAGCAGGTTGAGAGCTTCAAGTTCCTTGTTGTCCACATCACAAACCAACTATTATGGTCCAAACGCACCAAGACAGTCATGAAGAGGTCACTGCAACACCTTTTCCCCCTCAGCAGACTGAAAAGATGTCATGGGTCCCCAGATCCTCGAAAGGTTCTACAGCTGCACCATCGAGGGCATCCTGAGTGGTTGCATCACCGCCTGGTATGGCAACTGCTCGGCATCTGACCGTAAGGCGCTACAGATGGTCGTGCTTACGGCCCAGTTCATCACTGGGGCCAAGCTTCCTACCAGGACCTCTATCAGGCGGTGTCAGAGGAAGGCCCTAAAAATTGTCACCCAACCCGCACATTGAATCGGTTCCGGCGCCCCCTCTACATATATAGCCTCGTTATTGTAATTTTGTTACTTTTAAATGTTTACTTTATTTGTTAAATATTTTCTAAACTCTATTTCTTGAACTGCATTTTTAAGGGCTTGTATAAGTAAGCATTTTACAGCAATTTTATTTGAATGTCTTTCTCTGTTTGTCTTGTAGGTCCTGTGCTGTGCTGGTTCTAACGTGGCCGTGGATAACCTGGTTGAGCGCCTGGCTAAGGCCAAAGCTAAGGTCCTGAGACTGGGCCACCCTGCCCGCCTGCTAGAGTCCATTCAGAAACACTCGCTAGACGCCGTCCTCGCTCACAGTGACAACACCAACATCATCGCTGACATACGCAAAGACATCGACAAAGCTTTTGTAAGTATTGATAATGTGGCGCCAATGATAATCACATCTTTATGCGAGTATGATGTATTTCCAGTCGGGCCACACCAGCATGGTCTCTAATTATTTGACAGGTAAAAGATAATATATTTTTTTAATATTTTGGTATCAGAAGTTACTGTAATACAGCACCATTCAAAAGTTTGGACACACCTACTCATTCAAGGTTTTTTCTTTATTTTTTATTTTTTTTTACACTGTAGAATAGTAGTGAAGACTTCAAAACTATGAAATAACACATGGAATCATGTGGTAACCAAAAAAGTGTAAAACAAATCAAAATATATTTTTTATTTGAGATTCTTCAAAGTAGACACCCTTTTTTCCCTCTGCCTTGATGACAGCATTGCACACTCTTGGCATTCTCTCAAACAGCTTCATGAGGTAATCACCTGGAATGCATTTCAATTAACAGGTGTGCCTTGTTAATATGTGGAATTTCTTTCTTAATGTGTTTGAGCCAATCAGTTGTGTTGTGACATGGTAGGGGTGCAGCAAAGCACCCCCACAACATGATGCTGCCACCCCCGTTCTTCATGGTTGGGATGGTGTTCTTCGGCTTGCAAGCCTCCCCCTTTCTCCTCCAAACATAAATGGTCATTATGGCCAAACAGTTCCATCAGACCAGAGGACATTTCTCCAAAAAGTACGATCTTTGTCCCCATGTGCAGTTGCAAACCGTAGTCTGGCATTTTTATGGCTGTTTTGGAGCAGTGGCTTCTTCCTTGCTGAGCGGCCTTTCAGGTTATGTTGATATAGGAGTCGTTTTTCTGTGGATATAGATACTTTTGTACCTGTTTCCCCCAGCATCTTCACAAGGTCGTTTGCTGTTGTTCTGGGATTGATTTACACTTTTCGCACCAAAGTATGTTCATCTCTAGGAGACAGAACGTGTCTCCTTCCTTAGCGGTATGACGGCTGCATGGTGTTTATACTTGCGTACTATTGTTTGTACAGGCGAACGTGGTACCTTCAGGCATTTGGAAATTGCTCCCAAGGTGAACCAGACTTGTGGAGGTCTACAATTTTTTTTCTGAGGTCTTGGCTGATTTCTTTTGATTTTTTTCCATGATGTCAAGCAAAGAGGCACTGATTTTGAAGTTAGGCTTTGAAATACATCCACATGTACACTGCCAATTGACTCAAATGATGTCAATTAGCCTATCAGAAGTAAATGGTAAAAAAAATAGTAAATAGTAAATCATTTAAAAAAAGTAAAAATAAAGAAAAATCCTTCAATGAGTCGGTGTGTTCAAACTTTTGACAAGTTGTATACAGCATATCAATGTTCTGAAATTCTACATGTCATATCATTGATAAGCTCCTCGCTTTCGGATTTGTGAAAGACTTTTAGACTTAGATAATAAGCTAATTTTCTCTGTGTATTTTTCATAATGTATTGGAAGGCTTCTAGGTTTGATATCGTTGTGTTTTCTCAATGTATGGTGAAGATGGGGATGAAGAAGATGAATGACAAACGAGATCGGATCCACCTGAAGAGGGAGGTAGGAGAGCTGAGGAAAGAGCTGAGGACCAGGGAAGCTACAGCCATTACTGAGGTCCTCAAACGTGCTGATGTTGTTCTAGCCACTAACACAGGTGAGTGATGGTGGATATCAACAGTTGTTCATTAGGGGGCACACTATAAAACGGTTCAAAATTGTTTTGCAACATAAAAGGAAAATGTGCATTTCTGATTGAACAAGTCCTGGTAGCCCCTTCCTATTTCAGTCCGTTTTCTTCCCTTTGGTGCCTAATGAACACAACCCTATGTCTCCGTTTTGTTAACAGTTAATATTACCTGTCTGTGTTGTCTCCAGGTGCTAATGATGGTGGCCCTCTGAAGAACCTACCTGTAGACCATTTTGACTGGGTGGTGATCGATGAGTGTGCCCAGGCGTTGGAGAGCTCCTGCTGGATCGCGCTGCTCCGAGGCAGGAAGTGTATCCTGGCTGGAGATTACAAGCAGCTGCCACCCACCATCAAGTCTCACACGTAAATATCAGCTCTTCTTATTGGTCCACACAACAAAGATATGTTGCTCTGTGTTTTGTCAGTGGAATTGGACACATTTCAAATTTTTTTTGGAGACCATTGGGGTGCATGTAGATAAGGCATAAGATTGGGCCTAAAACGGAACCTTTTACATATACATTTAAGTCATTTAGCAGACGCTCTTATCCAGAGCGACTTACAAATTGGTGAATTCACCTTCTGACATCCAGTGGAACAGCCACTTTACAATAGTGCATCTAAATCATTAAGGGGGGGGGTGAGAAGGATTACTTATCCTATCCTAGGTATTCCTTGAAGAGGTGGGGTTTCAGGTGTCTCCGGAAGGTGGTGATTGACTCCGCTGTCCTGGCGTCGTGAGGGAGTTTGTTCCACCATTGGGGGGCTCAGTGGTAGGGAGCAGTGGATGAGCCCCTTGTTTGGGTGTAGGGCAGAGCAGCGAACAGTTTTGACTGGGCTGAGCGGGAACTGTACTTCCTCAGTGGTAGGGAGGCGAGCAGGAATGTGTGTCATCTTCCTGGGATGATAAAGATATATCTGGGACGACTTGGAGTTACATTGTGCTGTTTAAGTGTTCCCTTTATTTTTTGGAGCAGTGTATATCTGGGACGACTTGGAGTTACATTGTGGTGTTTAAGTGTTCCCTTTATTTTTTGGAGCAGTGTATATCTGGGACGACTTGGAGTTACATTGTCGTGTTTAAGTGTTCCCTTTATTTTTTGGAGCAGTGTATATCTGGGACGACTTGGAGTTACATTGTGATGTTTAAGTGTTCCCTTTATTTTTTGGAACAGTGTATATCTGGGACGACTTGGAGTTACATTGTGATGTTTAAGTGTTCCCTTTATTTTTTGGAGCAGTGTATATCTGGGACGACTTGGAGTTACATTGTGGTGTTTAAGTGTTCCCTTTATTTTTTGGAGCAGTGTATATCTGGGACGACTTGGAGTTACATTGTGGTGTTTAAGTGTTCCCTTTATTTTTTGGAGCAGTGTATATCTGGGACGACTTGGAGTTACATTGTGGTGTTTAAGTGTTCCCTTTATTTTTTGGAGCAGTGTATATCTGGGACGACTTGGAGTTACATTGTGGTGTTTAAGTGTTCCCTTTATTTTTTGGAGCAGTGTATATCTGGGACGACTTGGAGTTACATTGTGGTGTTTAAGTGTTCCCTTTATTTTTTGGAGCAGTGTATATCTGGGACAAACAGACTGGAGTTCAGTTCAGGGACAATCAACTCCATTTTTTTTTTTTTTAAGCAACAATGATGATGCAACAGATCAGAACGTTTAGCTTAAAGTGTTGATAAACTATTATTGCTTCGTATTAAAGCGCAGCAATGCCCACAATGCTTTGCGCAAATGTTCCAAAATGCAACTTGCGGAAAAACACAGTTCTCAAAGAGTACCGCACATGATAGCAGTTTAATGAGACCGAGATGACATTTGTTAGAAATGTAGAGGAAATATCTGTGGATGCAACAACTAGCATTTGTTGTCTTTGGCTGCTGGATATTGAAAGAACGTTGATTTGTAAACCAATAGAACATGAGAGAAAAACTGTTTTTAATCGCAGGAAATGTTAATACAGTTATTCCCTCATTTATATGGTCGGATTTCGGCTAGGCTACTTTGAAACCAGGATTTTGGCTAGGCTACTTTGAAACCAGGATTTTGGCTAGGCTACTTTGAAACCAGGATTTTGGCTAGGCTACTTTGAAACCAGGATTTTGGCTAGGCTACTTTGAAACCAGGATTTTGGCCAGGTTACTTTGAAACCAGGATTTTGGCTAGGCTACTTTGAAACAAGGTAAGACATGCCTCATAAAATGGCCTAAAACATCCAGGTTGAAAACAATTACGTTCATGGTTAGATAGTTTCAAAGTGCTGACTGGCTCATCTCAGAAGATGGGTAATGTGCCCTGGCCTTCTGTCCGTTCTTGTGAACAAACCGTGCCTCGACTATGTCAACAGAATCTGCGGTGTCGATGCACTGAGTCTACAACCAACAGGACCCTGAACAGTTTCTACCACCAAGCCATAACACTGATAAGTGGTTAACCAATAGCTACCCAGACTAACTATTTAACTATCTGCATTGACCCTTTTTTGCAAATATGTTAGATTATCACATTTGCTGCTGTTACTGTTTATCCTGTTGCCTAGTCACTTTATCGCTATCAATATTTACGTAAATTACCCCTGCACATTGACTCAGTACTGGTACCCTGTGTATATAGCCAAGTTATTACCTGGTACCCAGTGTATATAGCCATGTTATTACCTCATACCCCTGTACATCGTCTCAGTACTGGTACCCAGTGTATATAGCCAAGTTATTACCTCATACCCCTGCACGTCTACTCAGTACTGGTACCCCGTTTATATAGCCAAGTTATTACCTCATACCCCTGTACATCGTCTCAGTACTGGTACCCAGTGTATATAGCCATGTTATTACCTCATACCCCTGCACGTCTACTCAGTACTGGTACCCCGTTTATATAGCCAAGTTATTACCTCATACCCCTGTACATCGTCTCAGTACTGGTGCCCTGTGTATAAAGCCAAGTTATTACCTAATTAGACTATATGCCGATAAAGGTCTGGGGAAAGTTGTGAACGTAGCAACAATAGAACAAGTTATAGCTGACTAAACTATCTGAGCAGTACACATATTAGGGATTAAATCCCTGTGAATAACCTAGAGTAGGGACGGTTGGTCTTGCGGTTGGGACGGTTGGTCTCTCCGTTTGGGACGGTTGGTCTTGCGGTTGGGACGGTTGGTCTTGCGGTTGGGACGGTTGGTCTTGCGGTTGGGACGGTTGGTCTTGCGGTTGGGACGGTTGGTCTTGCGGTTGGGACGGTTGGTCTTGCGGTTGGGACGGTTGGTCTTGCGGTTGGGACGGTTGGTTTTGCGGTTGGGACGGTTGGTCTTGCGGTTGGGACGGTTGGTCTTGCGGTTGGGACGGTTGGTCTTGAGGTTGGGACGGTTGGTCTTGCGGTTGGGACGGTTGGTTTTGCGGTTGGGACGGTTGGTCTTGCGGTTGGGACGGTTGGTCTTGCGGTTGGGACGGTTGGTCTTGAGGTTGGGACGGTTGGTCTTGCGGTTGGGACGGTTGGTCTTGCGGTTGGGACGGTTGGTCTTGCGGTTGGGACGGTTGGTCTTGCGGTTGGGACGGTTGGTCTTGCGGTTGGGACGGTTGGTCTTGCGGTTGGGACGGTTGGTCTTGCGGTTGGGACGGTTGGTCTTGCGGTTGGGACGGTTGGTCTTGCGGTTGGGACGGTTGGTCTTGCGGTTGGGACGGTTGGTCTTGCGGTTGGGACGGTTGGTCTTGCGGTTGGGACGGTTGGTCTTGCGGTTGGGACGGTTGGTCTTGCGGTTGGGACGGTTGGTCTTGCGGTTGGGACGGTTGGTCTTGAGGTTGGGACGGTTGGTCTTGAGGTTGGGACGGTTGGTCTTGCGGTTGGGACGGTTGGTCTTGCGGTTGGGACGGTTGGTCTTGCGGTTGGGACGGTTGGTCTCTGCGGTTGGGACGGTTGGTCTCTGCGGTTGGGACGGTTGGTCTCTGCGTTTGGGACGGTTGGTCTCTGCGTTTGGGACGGTTGGTCTCTGCGTTTGGGACGGTTCGTCTCTGCGTTTGGGACGGTTCGTCTCTGCGTTTGGGACGGTTCGTCTCTGCGTTTGGGACGGTTCGTCTCTGCGTTTGGGACGGTTCGTCTCTGCGTTTGGGACGGTTGGTCTCTGCGTTTGGGACGGTTGGTCTTGCGTTTGGGACGGTTGGTCTTGCGTTTGGGACGGTTGGTCTTGCGTTTGGGACGGTTGGTCTTGCGTTTGGGACGGTTGGTCTTGCGTTTGGGACGGTTGGTCTTGCGTTTGGGACGGTTGGTCTTGCGTTTGGGACGGTTGGTCTTGCGTTTGGGACGGTTGGTCTTGCGTTTGGGACGGTTGGTCTTGCGTTTGGGACGGTTGGCTTTGCGTTTGGGACGGTTGGTCTTGCGTTTGGGACGGTTGGTCTTTGCGTTTGGGACGGTTGGTCTTTGCGTTTGGGACGGTTGGTCTTGCGTTTGGGACGGTTGGTCTTTGCGTTTGGGACGGTTGGTCTTTGCGTTTGGGACGGTTGGTCTTTCGTTTGGGACGGATGGTCTTCCCGGTGGGGACGGTTAAAATTGCACTTCAGGAAGGTGATGGGGGGGGAGTTATTCTCAAGCCCTGCTTGGGGGCTCCACAGGTGATGGTAGTGGGTTCTGACTGTCCCCAGTCATACCTGCCATGTAAATAGTTCCATAGATCCATGTGTCATTCCTTGCTTGTGTCTTTTTACTTTTTGCCATATTTTAAAATGGATACTTGGATTTCAATCAATACTATTTTTTGTTGTCATCCAGGGCTGCATCTAAAGGCCTGTCTGTCAGCCTGATGGAGAGGTTGATCCTGAAGTATGGCGACTCCGTAGTCAGGATGCTGACGGTGCAGTACCGTATGAATAGTCACATCATGACCTGGGCCTCAGAACAGATGTATCAGGGTCAACTCGTCGCACACAGCTCAGTGGAGAAACACCTGCTCAAGTAACAACTGACTCCTTTTGGCTACGTTTACACCAGCAACCCAATTCAGGTTATTTTTGCCCAAGTATTGGCATCTGGTCTGATTTGGTCAAAAGATCAGTAATTAGTCAAAGGATCAGAATTCGGCTGCCTGTGTAAACAGAGCCCATTTATCTCACATCAAATGAGTAGACATTTTAATGAGGGTTTAGGATCAGGGTAGGGTTCAATTCCATTTGAAATCAGTGAATTCTGTAATTAAACTGGAAGTCCAATTTGAACTTTCATTCTAGACTTTCAGTTAATTCCTGGATTGACGGAATGAAGTTGACTTTCACTTTACTTCCTAAATTGAAATGGAATTGACCCCAAACCCTGTAAGGAACCCAGTTCTAACATGGCTCTTTCCCCTGAACAGAGATCTCCCAGGAGTAGCCAGTGTTGAAGAGACCAGCACCCCTCTCCTCCTCATAGACACAGCAGGCTGTGGACTTAGTGAGATGGAGGTGACAGACGACCAGTCCAAAGGAAATCAAGGTCGGCTTTCTAAATGATATGTGTCCTGTTTCCTGTTGGTTGTTGTGAGCATGTTTTTTTATTTTATTTTTACTACTACCAAACCAAAATGTCCCCTAGCTCAACACAATATGACCTAGTCTAAACTAAGAGGAAACTCACTCGGGTATCTTGTCTTCTTAGGACTCATGTGAGGTGCTGAAATCTAATAAACTAATTGTGATGAACTCGTCTTCTGATAAACAGGTGAGGTGGACATTGTGGAACTGCACATCAAAGCGTTGACTGAAGCTGGGGTGAAACCTAAAGACATCGCTGTTATTGCCCCTTACAATCTGCAGGTGAGTCAGGGCTGCTTTCTGCACTATTAAACTTTTAGCTCCATTTTTTTTTGTGGAGATCAGTTGAGTTTTGCAGAGCCCAGTGTCTTGTAAGCCTTGATCTGAAACGTTTGTGACAGAAGGTGCAGAGGCTGTTTATGTTCTTGTCTGTGTTTAGGTGGATCTCCTGCGTCAGCGTCTCTCAGCGAGACATCCTGATCTGGAGATCAAGTCTGTCGACGGATTCCAGGGCAGAGAGAAGGAGGCTGTGGTGCTGACCTTGGTCAGATCTAACAGGAAAGGTAAACTAGTGTTTGTTTTTGTGGTAGAAATTTGGCGACACAATGTGCTGATGTACTAAGTTCCATCTCTCCTTCAGGTGAGATAGGGTTCTTAGCTGAAGACCGGAGGATCAACGTGGCGGTGACTCGAGCCAGACGTCACCTGGCCCTGGTGTGTGACACGCAGACCGTCCAGACCCACGGCTTCCTCAAGACCCTCATCGATCACATGACCCTGCACGGCGACATACGCACCGCCTTTGAGTACCTGCAGGTAAGTCCTTTTGGGATCAATAACGTATCAGTTAATCAATGGAATGTGTTTGTAGTCCTCGCCATTTAAACGTACTTGTTTTGCTATCGATATCGGCAATACTAGCCTAAAAAATATTGTATCCCATATTGGCATAATAGCCACAAATACATTGTCTTCATAAAGAATTCATACCCCTTGAATTATTCCACATTTTGTTGTGTTACAGCCTAAATTCAAAATGGATGAAATATTATATTTTTTTCTGATACATCGACACCCATGATGACAAAGTGAAAACATCCTGCTGTCAGATCCAAGGCTCTTCATAGAACAGTTATGTTTGTGTTGTGGGCTACTGTAGACTCGGGCTGTAGACTCGGGCTGTAGACTCGGGCTGTAGACTAGGGCTGTACATGTTACGCTCCGTCCGCTAATACCAGATTATTAACTGGAAGTAGTTTTCTATTCATCGCTCTCGGGTAAATTCCCAAGTGGTTTCCTTCTTCCCTGGCAACTGAGTTAGGAAGGACGTCTGTATCTTTGTATTGACTGATACACCATCCAGTGTAATTAATAACGACACCAAAGGGATATTCAATGTCTGCTTTTTTATTTATTTTTATTTTACACATCTACCAATCGGTGCCCTTCTTTGCGAGGCATTGGAAAACCTCCCTGTTCTTTGTGGTTGAATCTGTGTTTGAAATTCACTGCTCAACTGAGGGACCTTACTGATAATTGTATGTGTGGGGTACAGAGATGAGGTAGTCATTTATCTTCTTAAACACAATTTCATGTCCATGTAACTTGTGAAGCACATTTTTTACTCCTGGACTTATTTAGGCTTAGCATAACAAAGGGGTTGACTACATATTGACTCAAGACATTTAAGCTTTTCACTTTTAATGAATAAAACATAATTCCACTTTGACATTATTGACATTATGGGTATTGTGTGTAGGCCAGTGACAAAACATCTCAACTTAATTTAAATTTCAGGCTGTAACACAATAACATTTTGAAAAAGTCAAGGGACTGTGTATATATACTGAACAAAAATATATAAATTTAACATGCAACAATTTTGAAGATTTTACTGAGTTTACATTTCATATAAGGAAATCAGTCAATTTAAATAAATAAATTAGGGTACAGGCTACAATTTGTGGTGCTCTTTCCGAGTTTCTGCAGCGTCATTACGTTGACTGTTCTCCAGGCCTCAGTGCCTGTTTTGAGGGAGGAAAGATCCGTCACCCGAAGCAGTCCAGTCCGAGTGGTTCCCATGTCGAAGATCCAGAATGGCTGGTGCTAACATTGTGTGTCGTTCTAGATACTTCAGCAAACACCTCAGAATAATCAAGAGCCTCTGGCTATTACATTGGCAGTATTATACACATCCATACTACTGTCTGGTATTCAGTCACTAGGCTTCATAAGGAACCAGTTTAAAGAGTTGTCTGACTCCCAGCTTTTCTATCCTCACAGAGTGTGTCTGGGTTCCGGCTCTGCTGAGACACGTTTGGGCTGCGTACTGGGGATGTACTGGACGAACTGGGGATGATGTCTTCTGTGATTTTTAAAAGTCGTTTCCGTTGCGGCCTATTGTTGAGCCCTTCTATCGCTGAGAGCTAGCCACTCACCTGGACGCATCTCGCAGCCTAGGCCGGGTTGCCTCGGGTGTCCCTGTCAGGCCTACGGGCCTTGGCCCAGTGGTGGGATCATCTGCTACTGTCAGGGCGCTCCCTGTCTATTCTTCTCAATGAGTGACCCGAGTGCCACCTTGAGAACGGGCGCTCTGACGCACCTCAGACCCTTCTTTACGCGTTTCCACCAGTGGTTCCAAATGAAATGTTAATAAATGTTTTAGCAGATGTCATTGCGGGCGGGTGTAGCAAAATGCTTGTGCTTCTAGTTCTCACAGTGCAGTAATATCTAATAAGTAATGTAACAATTTCACAACTTCCTAATAAACACACCTAAGGAAGGGAATTAAAAATATATAAATTAATGGACGAGCAATGTCCGAGCGAGACGAAGAGCAGGTTCTGGTTCAGCTGACATTGGAGAGGGTGCCCCAGGAGGACCATTGATTCTTGTGGCTTCCCGTTGGCCCAGGCAGCCTTGGTTCACGGAGATCATTCGCCTTTTAGGCGGGGACCCGTGTTAACTCCCGTTGTGCAGGGACCTCTATTGTCCCAGGCGCACGGGCAGTTTTGGCAAGCGAGGCCAGAGATTTGGTTCTTACGGGCCCCTAAGAGGGCCAATCTGATGGCTAGAGGTTTACCTCTGAATGTTATTGCTACCGTTCAGTCTGCAAGGGGGCGCCCTCCCTGAGAAGCCTGTATGGATATAAGTGGCAAGCAATGTTGAGCCAAGGTAAAGGAATTGTTCCTTTGCAGATGGGATTATATTTCTCCATAGTATTTTGTACGTAGGCTGACTGAATGAAAGGGAACGTAACGCTATGACTATAACTACTGTTCTCTGAAGGAGGGAACAACACCTGTTTAGCCCCGCGACACCTGTTTAGCCCCGCGACACCTGTTTAGCCCCGCGACACCTGTTTAGCCCCGCGACACCTGTTTAGCCCCGCGACACCTGTTTAGCCCCGCGACACCTGTTTAGCCCCGCGACACCTGTTTAGCCCCGCGACACCTGTTTAGCCCCGCGACACCTGTTTAGCCCCGCGACACCTGTTTAGCCCCGCGACACCTGTTTAGCCCCGCGACACCTGTTTAGCCCCGCGACACCTGTTTAGCCCCGCGACACCTGTTTAGCCCCGCGACACCTGTTTAGCCCCGCGACACCTGTTTTAGCCCCGCGACACCTGTTTAGCCCCGCGACACCTGTTTAGCCCCGCGACACCTGTTTTAGCCCCGCGACACCTGTTTAGCCCCGCGACACCTGTTTAGCCCCGCGACACCTGTTTAGCCCCGCGACACCTGTTTAGCCCCGCGACACCTGTTTAGCCCCGCGACACCTGTTTTTAGCCCCGCGACACCTGTTTAGCCCCGCGACACCTGTTTAGCCCCGCGACACCTGTTTAGCCCCGCGACACCTGTTTTAGCCCCGCGACACCTGTTTAGCCCCGCGACACCTGTTTAGCCCCGCGACACCTGTTTTAGCCCCGCGACACCTGTTTAGCCCCGCGACACCTGTTTAGCCCCGCGACACCTGTTTAGCCCCGCGACACCTGTTTAGCCCCGCGACACCTGTTTAGCCCCGCGACACCTGTTTAGCCCCGCGACACCTGTTTAGCCCCGCGACACCTGTTTTAGCCCCGCGACACCTGTTTAGCCCCGCGACACCTGTTTAGCCCCGCGACACCTGTTTAGCCCCGCGACACCTGTTTTAGCCCCGCGACACCTGTTTAGCCCCGCGACACCTGTTTAGCCCCGCGACACCTGTTTAGCCCCGCGACACCTGTTTAGCCCCGCGACACCTGTTTAGCCCCGCGACACCTGTTTAGCCCCGCGACACCTGTTTTAGCCCCGCGACACCTGTTTAGCCCCGCGACACCTGTTTAGCCCCGCGACACCTGTTTTAGCCCCGCGACACCTGTTTAGCCCCGCGACACCTGTTTAGCCCCGCGACACCTGTTTAGCCCCGCGACACCTGTTTTAGCCCCGCGACACCTGTTTAGCCCCGCGACACCTGTTTAGCCCCGCGACACCTGTTTTAGCCCCGCGACACCTGTTTAGCCCCGCGACACCTGTTTAGCCCCGCGACACCTGTTTAGCCCCGCGACACCTGTTTAGCCCCGCGACACCTGTTTAGCCCCGCGACACCTGTTTAGCCCCGCGACACCTGTTTAGCCCCGCGACACCTGTTTTAGCCCCGCGACACCTGTTTAGCCCCGCGACACCTGTTTAGCCCCGCGACACCTGTTTAGCCCCGCGACACCTGTTTAGCCCCGCGACACCTGTTTTAGCCCCGCGACACCTGTTTAGCCCCGCGACACCTGTTTAGCCCCGCGACACCTGTTTAGCCCCGCGACACCTGTTTAGCCCCGCGACACCTGTTTAGCCCCGCGACACCTGTTTAGCCCCGCGACACCTGTTTTAGCCCCGCGACACCTGTTTAGCCCCGCGACACCTGTTTAGCCCCGCGACACCTGTTTAGCCCCGCGACACCTGTTTAGCCCCGCGACACCTGTTTAGCCCCGCGACACCTGTTTAGCCCCGCGACACCTGTTTAGCCCCGCGACACCTGTTTAGCCCCGCGACACCTGTTTAGCCCCGCGACACCTGTTTAGCCCCGCGACACCTGTTTAGCCCCGCGACACCTGTTTAGCCCCGCGACACCTGTTTAGCCCCGCGACACCTGTTTAGCCCCGCGACACCCCGTTTAGCCCCGCGACACCTGTTTAGCCCCGCGACACCTGTTTAGCCCCGCGACACCTGTTTAGCCCCGCGACACCTGTTTAGCCCCGCGACACCTGTTTAGCCCCGCGACACCTGTTTAGCCCCGCGACACCTGTTTAGCCCCGCACCGCCCATTCCTGACCTCAGTGAAGAGCGGTTTGAAATGGAAGGAATGAATCCGAGCCTCACACGTATCACCTGTGGAAGGCAGGGCTTGTAGCGAGGCGAGGATTTCATTGGCCTTGTCAGGAACAACTCCCCATAGTATGTTGCACCTCGTTTGCCTCCTTGAGGGAACAGTAGTTATAGTTATAATGTTACGATATTAAACTATGAAATATCGCAATCGATACAGGCAATATTAGCCTAAAATATACAGTGCCTTGCGAAAGTATTCGGCCCCCTTGAACTTTGCGACCTTTTGCCACATTTCAGGCTTCAAACATAAAGATAAAAAACTGTATTTTTTTGTGAAGAATCAACAACAAGTTGAACAATCATGAAGTGGAACGACATTTATTGGATATTTCAAACTTTTTTAACAAATCAAAAACTGAAAAATTGGGCGTGCAAAATTATTCAGCCCCTTTACTTTCAGTGCAGCAAACTCTCTCCAGAAGTTCAGTGAGGATCTCTGAATGATCCAATGTTGACCTAAATGACTAATGATGATAAATACAATCCACCTGTGTGTAATCAAGTCTCCGTATAAATGCACCTGCACTGTGATAGTCTCAGAGGTCCGTTAAAAGCGCAGAGAGCATCATGAAGAACAAGGAACACACCAGGCAGGTCCGAGATACTGTTGTGAAGAAGTTTAAAGCCTGATTTGGATACAAAAAGATTTCCCAAGCTTTAAACATCCCAAGGAGCACTGTGCAAGCGATAATATTGAAATGGAAGGAGTATCAGACCACTGCAAATCTACCAAGACCTGGCCGTCCCTCTAAACTTTCAGCTCATACAAGGAGAAGACTGATCAGAGATGCAGCCAAGAGGCCCATGATCACTCTGGGTGAACTGCAGAGATCTACAGCTGAGGTGGGAGACTCTGTCCATAGGACAACAATCAGTCGTATATTGCACAAATCTGGCCTTTATGGAAGAGTGGCAAGAAGAAAGCCATTTCTTAAAGATATCCATAAAAAGTGTAGTTTAAAGTTTGCCACAAGCCACCTGGGAGACACGCCAAACATGTGGAAGAAGGTGCTCTGGTCAGATACAACCAACATTGAACTTTTTGGCAACAATGCAAAACGTTATGATTGGCGTAAAAGCAACACAGCTCATCACCCTGAACACACCATACCCACTGTCAAACATGGTGGTGGCAGCATCATGGTTTGGGCCTGCTTTTCTTCAGCAGGGACAGGGAAGATGGTTAAAATTGATGGGAAGATGGATGGAGCCAAATACAGGACCATTCTGGAAGAAAACCTGATGGAGTCTGCAAAAGACCTGAGACTGGGACGGAGATTTGTCTTCCAACAAGACAATGATCCAAAACATAAAGCAAAATCTACAATGGAATGGTTCAAAAATAAACATATCCAGGTGTTAGAATGGCCAAGTCAAAGTCCAGACCTGAATCCAATCGAGAATCTGTGGAAAGAACTGAAAACTGCTGTTCACAAATGCTCTCCATCCAACCTCACTGAGCTCGAGCTGTTTTGCAAGGAGGAATGGGAAAAAAATTCAGTCTCTCGATGTGCAAAACTGATAGAGACATACCCCAAGCGACTTAGAGCTGTAATCGCAGCAAAAGGTGGTGCTACAAAGTATTAACTTAAGGGGGCTGAATAATTTTGCACGCCCAATTTTTCAGTTTTTGATTTGTGAAAAAAGTTTGAAATATCCAATAAATGTCGTTCCACTTCATGATTGTGTCCCACTTGTTGTTGATTCTTCACAAAAAAAATACAGTTTTATATCTTTTATGTTTGAAGCCTGAAATGTGGCAAAATGTGGCAAAGTTCAAGGGGGCCGAATACTTTCGCAAGGCACTGTATCTATCAATTTAGGCAATGCTAGCCTAAAAAATATTGTTATCCATATGGGCAATACTAGCCTGAGAAATACATTGGTATAAACCGCAACTGAAAGTATCATCTATCCCTACAGGACATTGTGCCCCAGAACTACACCAGAGACCACCGAGATACCAAGTCTAACAACACTAAAGCTACCGCTAGCAGCTCCACCTCCAACAAGCAGAAGGGCAGAGGCCAGGCTGGGAGCAAGGTGGAGCCAGGACACAAGAGGACCTCTGGGGGGAAGAAGACCCAGGGAGGAGAGCCCCAGACAGGTTCAGGTATGCCGTTATTCACATACTGTAATAATAAGGACAAGGTTTGGGGAGGCTGGTTTTGCCAGAACCAGATTAAGCCTAGTCCGTGACTAAAAATCAAGTTCAATGGAAAATCTCAATTGAAAATAGTTGTTTTATTCCAGGTTTAATCTAACCCCATGCTGTAGTAGTGTTACAGAAATATACACACAACTGAAATTTAAACAAAAGTTGACATGTTCACGTTGATTGAAATGACACAGATCCCGGCACACACAGCCAGGCCAGACGTTCCACCCACACAGAGGAGGAGCAGAGACTGACGCAGATGAAATACCTGGAGATCAAGAACCAGGTGGAGTGGTTTCTCCAGGACCCAGACCAGACGGAGCTACGGTTTCCCTCGACCCTCAACTCCCACGACCGCCTGCTCGTACACCAGGTACATAGTACTTTGTGTTTTTATTAAGTTGTTGATGCAAGCACGCTAACTTCTACCGCTACCATTTACAAATTATTCTGGACAGCTCAAACAAGCACACACTTTTTCTTCAGCAAAGTTACTTTTTGTAGTTGTACATTATCAATGTACAACTTATGGTGAGCTGTATCATAAGCCTATTTTGTGTTTCTATTCCTCACCTGCACCCTGTGTTGCACTTTGATGTTGTGCTTTGTTTTTTCTGTTGCAAATAAATAAAACTAAAAATTACATTTGTAAAACAGGTTGCAGAGGAGCTGTGCCTGAACCATGAGAGCCAGGGAGAGGGAAAGGATAGATGCATCACTGTCTCCAGACCCCCAACAGGGTCTAACAAGGCTGGGGAAGAAGAGGAGCAACAAGCCCTACAACCAGCAGCCGTCCTGGAGGAAGAGAGTTTTACAGGGCCTCCTGTAGGGCAACCGGCAGCCGTCCTGGAGGAAGAGAGTTTTACAGGGCCTCCTGTAGGGCAACCGGCAGCCGTCCTGGAGGAAAAGAGTTTTACAGGGCCTCCTGTAGGGCAACCGGCAGCCGTCCTGGAGGAAAAGAGTTTTACAGGGCCTCCTGTAGGGCAACCGGCAGCAGATCTCAAGACTTTACATCTGGAACGAATGAGACGGGAGCAGAAGAAGAGGGAGCAGAAGATGGAGCAGGAGAAGCATCTAGATACTGTCCGTACAGCAGGACAGACTCAGACTGCTAAGAAGGCCAAGGCAAAAGGTTAGTGTACAAAATGATCAAATTAGCAGTCAAAAATGATTAAAATAAGTTCTGATCGTATTCCTTTATGATCAACAAGGCTCACTCTAATTGCCTGTTTTTTTGTTTTTTTTTGATCCGCCGATATACAGTACCAGACACACCTACTCATTCAAGGGTTTTTATTTATTGTGACTATTTATTTAAATTGTAGAATAATAGTGAAAACATCAAAGTTATTAAATAACACATATGGAATCATGTAGTAACCAAAAAAGTGCTAAACAAAAATATATTTGAGATTCTTCAAAGTAGCCACCCTTTACCTTGACGACATTTTTACACACTCTTTGCATTCTCTCAACCAGCTTCATGAGGTAGTCACCTGGAATACATTTCAGTTAACAGGTGTGCCTTGTTAATTTGCAGAATTTCTTTCCTTAATGCGTTTGAGCCAGTCAGTTGTACTGTGACAAGGTAGGGGTGGTATACAGAAGATAGCACTATTTGGTAAAAGACCAGTCCATATTATGGCAAGAACATCTCAGATAATCAAAGATAAATGACAGTCCATCATTACTTTAAGACATGAAGGTCAGTCAATAAAGAACTTTGTAAGTTTCTTCAAGTGCAGTTGCAAAAACCATCAAGGTCTATGATGAAACTGGCTCTCCTGAGGACCGCCATAGGAAAGGAAGTTACTTCTGCTGCAGAGGATAAGTTCATTGAAGTTGCCAGCCTCAGAAATTACGGCCAAATAAATGCTTCACAGAGTTCAAGAAACAGACACATCTGAACATCAACTGTTCAGAGGAGACTGTGTGAATCAGACCTTCATGGTCGAATTGCTGCAAAGATACCACTACTAAAAGGACACCAATAAGAAGAAGAGACTTCCTTGGGCCAAGAAACACGAGCAATGGACATTAGACCGGTGGAAATCTGTCCTTTGGTCTGTGTCCTTGAGAGACGCAGGGTAGGTGACCAGATGATCTCTGCATGTGTGGTTCCCACTGTGGAGGAGGAGGGGGGATGGTGTGATGGGTGCTTTGCTGGTGACACTGTCAGTGATTTATTTAGAATTCAAGACAGACTTAACCAGCATGGCTAGCACAGCATTCTGCAGCAATACGCCATCCCTTCTGGTTTGCACTTAGTGGGACTATCATTTGTTTTTCAACAGGACAATGACCCAACACACCTCCAGGCTGTGTAAGGGCTATTTGACCAAGAAGGAGGGTGATGGAGTGCTGCATCAGATGACCTGGCCTCCACAATCACCCGACCTCAACCCAATTAAGATGGTTTGGGATGAGTTCTGTTATGGCCCTGAATTTGTCTGAACCGTCTCAGTGCTTCTCCCTCCAATAGGACGCTTCCCCTTTAATTACCAATTAAATAGCCAGCCTCAGCTGCGCAAAAGTGGGATTGTGGTGGAGACTCGAATGAGGGTGTGTTCAACCCTCACTTACTCCGTTTGTTTTGTTGCATTTAAAAGTGTGCTTTAATAGCAAGTTTACCCAGGATTGGATCCATTCATTAGTCCGTTGTTCTTCGTGGCCTTTCTCCGAGATCTGTTGGCGGATTGTCTGACTGACTACAACCTTTTTGTGTACGGTATTTAATTTGTTTTGATGGGATGTGAACCGTGATGATTTATGTAGTTGTAGTTGAGGACTTATTAAGATTTGATACGCTTTATGGTTGTGTGGTAAAATAATTTATTTTGATTGTATGATTGAGACTGGATTTATGCTACACTTTATGAACGGACAAACATTGTGTGACTAAGGTCACTTGAGTTCCCTGAACTCCTTTTCTAGACTTTTAGGCCCGAGGTACAGGGCTTTTAGGCCCGAGGTACAGGGCTTTTAGGCCCGAGGTACAGGGCTTTTAGGCCCGAGGTACTGGCCCGAGGTACTGGCCCGAGGTACTGGCCCGAGGTACTGGCCCGAGGTACTGGCCTTTTCGGCCCGAGGTACTGGCCTTTTCGGCCCGAGGTACTGGACTTTTCGGCCCGAGGTACTGGACTTTTCTGGAGGAACCAGAGCTCATTATGTGGTATATTATTATGCGTTTGTGATCATTTATGTTGGAAATACAACCCACGCAAAATAATAGTTGTTTGACGTTATTTCCAATGTTTTAAGAGTTTATGAAAAGTGTTTTTCCCTCCTGACTTTTACATGAGTCCTTTGTGTTGGTGTAGACTTGATGGACTCAGACGGGACTCATTCCAAACCAGAAGGAGAAACCAATATTTTCTCTGGTCGGCACAACCTACCTGGCATCCCTATAAACAATAACCCCAAGTCAAAACCGGTACAGTTGGACCGCAGAGTGAAGGAAAAGCAGCCAACAAGTGCTCAGCATATGTGGGAACTCCTTCAAGACTATTGGAAAAGCATTCCAGGTGAAGCTGGTTGAGAGAATGCCAAGAGTGTGCAAAGCCGTCATCAAAGCAAAGGGTGGCTACTTTGAAGAATCTCAAATATATATAAAAAAAAAATGGGGGTTACTACATGTTTATTTCATAGTTTTGATGCCTTTGCTATTATTCTACAAATAGTGAAAAACAAACTTTTGACTGGTACTGTATCTGTATAATTTCTCTCCTCTAGGAAAGACCAAAAAGACCAAAGCGGGGGCCTGTGAGATCGCTGCGGCTGCGACAGCGGATGATGATTTTGACACCCTAATAGATGCTGTGGTGAAGGCAGAACGCGTCTGTAGTTTTGTCAAGTGTAAAACGTTAGTAATTCATCTGGGACAACTCTGTCTGTTCTGCAACAGACAATACTGCCTCGGTCACCACATACCTGAGGTAAGACACATTGTTTCTAGATCTAGGCAAATCATTTTCTGACTTATGTGGTATAGTAAACATTTCGCTGTCAGTTAATCAAGACGTATTTTCTTGTAAGTCCAATGCAGCCATTTTTATCAAATCATTTCTTGTTAACAATTTAAGTAACTAAATTAAAATGGCCCAAAGACACACTGTCTTCTTAGCAAAATGCAAATTTTCAAGCAGGAATTTGGCTAGGACAGTCAGGAAGTGGGCTGAGAGAGGGGCCTAATTGGAGGAGCCTACTGGGAGGGATAAGTAACCTGGAAACTAGCTCTTATTGGCAGAGAAGAGGGCAAACTCTCTAAAACTAGCTCTTATTGGCAGAGAAGAGGGCAAACTCTCTAAAACTAGCTCTTATTGGCAGAGAAGAGGGCAAACTCTCTAAAACTAGCTCTTTGTTATTCTGTTAACTGATACCGCATGGTGATGTCACCAGAAACTCCAGCCAATCAAACAGCTCTTACACTAAAGGTGCATTACCATAATTTTCACGATATTATTCCAACATTATAGCGTGGAAACATATATATATATATATATAACACAGCAAAATCATGTTTTGGACTGCACTGCCCCTTTTAAATGACAGATCACTAAACTAAATCTGCATTTGCGAGTTAACTCAATTATATTTGTTTTCCGTTTGACATCCCTAATTTGTTGTAACTCTTATCTACCAGTGGTCACTTTCAGGTATATTTAGTGGACTGATTTTAATTTAGTTTCACATTTTTGGAAAGGTTATTCTCTGATGTTTCTGTGTTGCGACGACTCTGTGACTGTGTTGCGACGACTCTGTGACTGTGTTGCGACGACTCTGTGACTGTGTTGCGACGACTCTGTGACTGTGTTGCGACGACTGTGTTGCGACGACTCTGACTGTGTTGCTCTGTGACTGTGTTGCGACGACTCTGTGACTGTGTTGCGACGACTCTGTGACTGTGTTGTGACTGTGTTGCGACGACTCTGTGACTGTGTTGCGACGACTCTGTGACTGTGTTGCGACGACTCTGTGACTGTGTTGCGACGACTCTGTGACTGTGTTGCGACGACTCTGTGACTGTGTTGCGACGACTCTGTGACTGTGTTGCGACGACTCTGACTGTGTTGCTGTGACTGTGTTGCGACGACTCTGTGACTGTGTTGCGACGACTCTGTGACTGTGTTGCGACTCTGTGACTGTGTTGCCACTCTGGTGGACTGTGTTGGAGACTCACTGTGTTGCGACGAGCTGTGTTGCAGGTGACCAACTGTGTTGCCAGGATGGGTGTGGAGATCAAGCCAGGGCCAATGCCAGGATGAGGATCAGTAAAGAAGGGGTTCTGTATGCTGGTAGTGGACACAAGGACAAGTCTGTAGATCCTAACAAGAAGGCCCATCTACACAGGAAGCTGGACTCCAAACTCAAAGACATGGAAAAGCAACGGAAGACCAAACCCAAAGAGAGTGACAACAATTGACCTTTGACCCTTTTAATTCCAGTTTGTCAGTGACTGTAAGCTCTGAGGTTGACCCTTTGTGGACTGAATAGATATAATTATTAAACAGATTACTGCAAAATGATTTCAACCGTTCTGTCATTATCTTGTGTTTTAATATAGTGTGTAACTCAATACGTCTTAAACTCACACATACAGAACATCACTTCCAGTACTTTATTGTCCATTAACTCAGAGAATGGAATTGTCTTTATGCACACAACCCAATCCCCCAAGACACACCCTGATGGACTGGAGGCAATTAGTCATCTGCAGTTCCGCAGTCCCTGAAAAAAATTGTAGGGGGTTAGTGCTTTGGTCATTGGCACAACGGCAGGGGACGGTGTCTAGGATGATGCCAGCAACCCTCCAGTTGCCAGCTCACTGCACCAGATTTTCCCATCTGATACTGGGATTCGTACGACAACTCTCTGGGTAGTGACCACTAGGCTACTTTAATATTATTACATTTTTCTAGAACTTTATCAATGGTTCTGATTTGATTATGGTTGACATTTGTCAGGTGCTACTATAGTGTCCTTAAAAATAATTTATTTTTTAATCTGATCATGTACTTCAGGCATGGGCAACTGACAGCCCATCTTTTGTAGGCCCGTGGATCAATTTCCAAATTGTAAAACCTACTAGTAGAGAACACATGGTGCCATTTAAATGGAATTCAGTCGGGGTCTCAACATACTAGTAGAGAACACATTTTAAAAAATAAAATAAAAAAAATGTACCTCTTTTAATTTTACTAGGCAAGTCAGTTAAGAACAAATTCTTATTTTCAATGACGGCCTAGGAACAGTGGGTTAACTGCCTGTTCAGGGGCAGAACGACAGATTTGTACCCTGTCAGCTCGGGGATTTGAACCTGCAACCTTTCGGTTTCTAGTCCAACGCTCTAACCACTAGGCTACCCTGGTGCCACTTAAATGGAATTCAGTCGGGGTCTCAACCTACTAGTAGAGAACACATGGTGCCATTTAAATGGAATTCAGTCAGGGTCTCGACATACTAGTAGAGAACACATGGTGCCATTTAAATGTACTTGTTCATCACTCAACTTGCCCAGAAATAATAGATTCAGGGTTCAGGGACGCTGCATTGACCCATTGCCTCCAGGCCATCAGGGTGTGTCTCAGGGGATTGGGTTGTGAGCATAAAGACACATTTCCATTCGCTGTAAGTTAATGGACAATAAGGTGGAGGCCAGCAACGTAGTTTCACTTGGTCTGAGCCTGGTTGCATCTGAAGTGTTTCCCTTAAGGAATCATTTCCCCTTACCTAAGGGAATTGTTAAATGGCGTTGCATACAGCCCCTAGGTAAGGGCATACTTAAGGG
The DNA here is from genome assembly GCF_036934945.1 of Oncorhynchus masou masou. Classification (NCBI taxonomy): domain Eukaryota; kingdom Metazoa; phylum Chordata; class Actinopteri; order Salmoniformes; family Salmonidae; genus Oncorhynchus; species Oncorhynchus masou. The sequence continues at coordinate 3,595,265 of NC_088233.1, forward strand.
GTTTTATGCTATTTTGAAGTCATGTAAAGCAGAAAGAACCTCTTGTTACCATGGAGATGACCTGAACATTTTATCAAAGAGCATTTCTTTTTGGGAGATCACAAAATTGAACTTCTACATTCAAGACAGGAGAAGCAAGTTGATTCATAAGATAATTAAAAAAATTATCTACTTTTAATCTCAATTGGTTTCTATTACTTTCTAGCACATCAAGCTAATTTAGAGAGTAGGTAGCTTAGCTAGCCAGCTAGCTTCGTAGCCATGGACTGTGCTCCTTCCATTGTTTCACTAGGTAGCTATTGTTAGCTAGCTATACATCTAGCAAGCTACATCTAGCTAGCTGGTTGATGTTTTCCCTTTTGCAACCAGGGCAGAGGAAAACATTCTCCTGCACAAATTCACCTTAAAATATTTTGTGCAACTTGACTTAGTCAACCAGGGCCCGGTTGCATAAAACAAAATTATTCATCACCTCGTCATTTCCCTTACAATTTCCTTCACTTTAAGTCAGTTGCACAAAACATTTTAATGTGAATTTCCCTCATAAATTAAGTGACTCAAATGATGTCAATTAACCTATCAGAAGCTTCTAAAGCCATGACATCATTTTCTGGGATTTTCCAAGCTGTTTAAAGGCACAGTCAATTTAGTGTATGTGAACTTCTGACCCACTGGAATTGTGATACAGCGAATTATAAGTGAAATAATCTGTCTGTAAACAATAGTTGGAAAAATGACTTGTCATGCACTTTCTTATTTTACCTTTATTTAACCTTTATTTTACTAGGCAAGTCAGTTAAGAACAAATTCTTATTTTCAATGACGGCCGAGGAACAGTGGGTTAACTGACTGTTCAGGGGCAGAATGACAGATTTGTACCTTGTCAGCTCGGGGATTTCGTCCGGGTACTAGTCCAACGCTCTAACCACTAGGCTACCCTGCACAAAGTAGATGTCCTAACCGACTTGCCAAAACTAAAGTTTGTTAACAAGAGATTTGTGGAGTGGTTGAACAACGAGTTTTAATGACACCAACCTAAGTGTATGTAAACTTCCGACTTCAACTGTATGTATGTACAGTGCATTCAGAAAGTATTCAGACCCCTTGACTTTTTCCACGTTTTGTTACGTGACAGCCTTATTCTTAAATATATTAAATGTTTTTTTCCCTCATTAATCTACACACAATAAATACCCCATAATGACAAAGCAAAAACATGATTTTAGACATTTTTGCAAATTTATTACAAATAAAACACTGAAATTTGACATTTACATAAGTATTTAGACCCTTTACTCAGTACTTTGGCAGCGATTACAGCCTTGAGTCTTCTTGGGTATGACGCTACAAGCTTGGCACACCTGTATTTGGGGAGTTTCTCACATTCTTCTCTGCAGATCCTCTCAAGATCTGTCAGTTGGATGGGGAGTGTTGTTAACAATAGAACAAGTCAGTAGCTAAGTGAACGTAGCAACAATAGATCAAGTCAGTAGCTAAGTGAATGTAGCAACAATAGAACAAGTCAATAGTTAAGTGAACGTAGCAACAATAGAACAAGTCAATAGTTAAGTGAACGTAGCAACAATAGAACAAGTCAGTAGCTAAGTGAATGTAGCAACAATAGAACACGTCAGTAGCTAAGTGAATGTAGCAACAATAGAACAAGTCAGTAGCTAAGTGAATGTAGCAACAATAGAACAAGTCAGTAGCTAAATGAATGTAGCAACAATAGAGCAAGTCAGTAGCTAAGTGAATGTAGCAACAATAGAACAAGTCAGTAGCTAAATGAATGTAGCAACAATAGAACAAGTCAACATAGAACAATAAAAGATCAATGAAATAATTTCTCAAATTTAATAATGGGCAGTTTTTTTTAACTTACATATCCTATATGGAAATAACAGACATGAGCATGTTTCATTTAGTTAGTTCTACACCTCAACATTAATTTTAAAACGGGTTAAATTTAAGGTTGTAGTAAAGTTCAGCGTCAGTCCACAGGGGGCGCTGTGTCACTGTCAGAAGATACAGTAGGATCCCTTATTGATGTTACTTGTTAAATCCACTTCAATCAGTGTAGATGAAAGGGAGGAGACAGGTTAAAGAAGGTTAACCTGGTTAAATCAAAATATTTATGTGCCTTTGAACGGGTTATGGTAGTAGGTGCCAGGCACACTGGTTTGAGTGTGTTAACAACTGAAATGCTGCTAGGTTTTTCACACTCAACAGGCTCCCATGTGTATCAAGAATGGTCCAACACCCAAAGGACATCCAGCCAACTTGACACAGCTGTGGGGTGAATGGACTCAATATTCGGAAGGTGTTCTTATTGTTTGGTATACTTATGTTACACATCATACAGGCCTACATTATGTTACACATCATACAGGCCTACATTATGTTACACATCATACAGGCCTACATTATGTTACACATCATACAGGCCTACATTATGTTACACATCATACAGGCCTACATTATGTTACACATCATACAGGCCTACATTATGTTACACATCATTTACAGGCCTACATTATGTTACACATCAAGAATACAGGCCTATTCATTATGTTACATTTTGACATCATACAGGCCTACATTATGTTACACATCATACAGGTTTACATTATGTTACACATCATACAGGCCTACATTATGTTACACATCATACAGGCCTACATTATGTTACACATCATACAGGCCTACATTATGTTACACATCATACAGGCCTACATTATGTTACACATCATACAGGCCTACACACATTTAACAAAGTGAATTAAGTTAAAACAATTATGTTGACACAAAACAATTCATTCTAGAAAGTTACAATTTCATGAAGGTGTGAAAAGATAACACCTTATTTTGTCTGTCTTAACTTTAACACCAACTAGATAAAAACGATCATCTACAATGTTTATATATGTAAATGTGGTGGTTTATTAAAAAGACAAGAATAAATACATTCTAAGAATAGTTCATATTCCATTTTATAATCAAAACATTTTGACCAGATGTATCATTATATCGAAATGGATTAAATATAAAATTACAAAATGTTACATCATAAAATATATGTCTTACACATTTAACAACGTTATGACGCAAAACAATTAATTCTAGAAAGTTACAATGCATTCCAGTAAAATATATTTCTTACACATTTAACAAAGTGAATTAAGTTAAAACAATTCATTCTAGAAAGTTACAATGCATTCCAGTAAAATATGTCTTACACATTTAACAAAGTTGACACAAAACAATTCATTCTAGAAAGTTACAATACATTCCAGTAAAATATATTTCTTACACATTTAACAAAGTGAATTAAGTTAAAACAATTCATTCTAGAAAGTTACAATGCATTCCAGTAAAATATATTTCTTACACATTTAACAAAGTTGACACAAAACAATTCATTCTAGAAAGTTACAATGCATTCCAGTAAAATATATTTATTATACATTTAACAAAGTGAATTAAGTTAAAACAATTCATTCTAGAAAGTTACAATGCATTCCAGTAAAATATATTTCTTACACATTTAACAAAGTTGACACAAAACAATTCATTCTAGAAAGTTACAATTCATTCCAGTAAAATATATGTCTTACACATTTAACAAAGTGAATTAAGTTAAAACAATTCATTCTAGATAAGCTAGGATTGATTGTCAAATGAAAAAACTCCACAATATTGTTGGTGTATATGTTCATACAATCTACTTAAAATCATTGGAAATCTGTAAGAAAAATGGTGATTAACAATGATATAAAATGAATATTATCAATCAATAAAATAGAAAAGCCATTGTGTTTATATAAAGTGTGACTTTCGATAATCAAAAAACTAATTTGTATATTAATAAAATGTTTGATTACTTGTTCTACTTGGCAAAGTAAACATGCAACAACTATCCACATTGTGTTACTGCTAATAATCACCATTAGAACCAATCTTATTTACACCAGAGCTTCAACAACTAAATAAATGAAAATATATTTACAATTTCTTATTATTCTACATGCAAGTGATTGGTCAGACAACATCGTTTTCCCAATAATACATTATCTAATTTTGTTTAATTCCCAACAATGTTTTGCTTTGAATAGTGTTGTAGTGTTATAGACTCAAAAGAAACATATATTTTTAGTTTTCCAGAAATAGATGCTGGATAGAAAAAGTCATCGAAACGTAACTAGAAAAGTAAATTTCCTGAATAAAATGTGGCTTGCTTGTTTTAAAGTATGTTTTGATTTAACTTATAGTGGTGGTAGTGTCTGCAGTAGTAATGGTAGTGACTGGTTATAGTAGTGGTAGTGTCTACAGTAGTAATGGTAGTGACTGGTTATAGTAGTGGTAGTGTCTACAGTAGTAATGGTAGTGACTGGTTATAGTAGTGGTAGTGTCTACAGTAGTAATGGTAGTGACTGGTTATAGTAGTGGTAGTGACTGGTTATAGTAGTGGTAGTGACTGGTTATAGTAGTGGTAGTGTCTACAGTAGTAATGGTTATAGTAGTGGTAGTGTCTGAGTGGTAGTGACTGGTTATAGTAGTGGTAGTGTCTACAGTAGTAATGGTAGTGACTGGTTATAGTAGTGGTAGTGTCTACAGTAGTAATGGTAGTGACTGGTTATAGTAGTGGTAGTGTCTACAGTAGTAATGGTAGTGACTGGTTATAGTAATGGTAGTGACTGGTTATAGTAGTGGTAGTGACTGGTTATAGTAGTGGTAGTGACTGGTTATAGTAGTGGTAGTGTCTACAGTAGTAATGGTAGTGACTGGTTATAGTAGGTGGTAGTGTGGTAGTGACTACACTGTAGTAATGGTAGTGACTGGTTATAGTAGTGGTAGTGACTGGTTATAGTAATGGTAGTGACTGGTTATAGTAGTGGTAGTGTGGTACAGTAGTAATGGTAGTGACTGTAGTGGTATGACTGTAGTAGGTAGTGTCTATAGTAGTGACTGGTAGTAGTAATGGTAGTGACTGGTTATAGTAGTGGTAGTGTCTGGTTAGTGACTGGTTATAGTAATGGTAGTGACTGGTTATAGTAGTGGTAGTGTCTGCAGTAGTAATGGTAGTGACTGGTTATAGTAGTGGTAGTGTCTACAGTAGTAATGGTAGTGACTGGTTATAGTAGTGGTAGTGACTGGTTATAGTAGTGGTAGTGACTGGTTATAGTAGTGGTAGTGACTGGTTATAGTAGTGGTAGTGACTGGTTATAGTAGTGGTAGTGTCTGGCTATAGTAATGGTAGTGACTGGTTATAGTAGTGGTAGTGTCTACATAGTAATGGTAGTGACTGGTTATAGTAGTGGTAGTGACTATAGTAGTGGTAGTGACTGGTTATAGTAGTGTAGTGACTGGTTATAGTAGTGGTAGTGACTGGTTATAGTAGTGGTAGTGACTGTTATAGTAGTAATGGTAGTGACTGGTTATAGTAGTGGTAGTGTCTGGTTAGTAGTAATGGTAGTGACTGGTTATAGTAGTGGTAGTGACTGGTTATAGTAGTAATGGTAGTGACTGGTTATAGTAGTGGTAGTGACTGGTTATAGTAGTGGTAGTGTCTGGTTATAGTAGTAGTGGTAGTGACTGGTTATAGTAGTATAGTAGTAGTGTAGTGTCTGGTTATAGTTATAGTAGTGGTAGTGGTTATAGTAGTGGTAGTGACTGGTTATAGTAGTGGTAGTGTCTGGTTATAGTTAGTAGTAATGGTTAGTAGTGGTAGTGACTGGTTATAGTATGGTAGTGACTGGTTAGTAGTGGTAGTGTCTGGTTATAGTAGTGGTAACTGGTAGTGACTGGTTATAGTAGTGGTATGAGGTTATAGTAATGTAGTGACTGGTTATAGTAGTGGTAGTGACTGGTTATAGTAGTGGTAGTGGTAGTGACTGGTTATAGTATTTGACAGGTTACAGGGTATCCTGGTTATTAATGGGTTTGGTGTCTCTATCTTGAACCATTGGTGGGTATTATATGCAAATGTAGAACATTTAAATAATTATAATTATTAATAATTATAGTGCGGACCAGAGCAGATAGTTGTGGTCAGTAGTTGTGTGATTGGGTTGCAGGATCTTTGGGCCCTACATTATGGACGTGGTCAGTAGTTGTCATCAGTAGTCGTGTGCTATTTTATATAGTTATACTTGATAAAGATGTTAAATCATAGGAAGTTAGGATAGCCTGCGTGTTTTAAAGTCAGTCTTTTAGCTTGTCCTAGGAGCAGGGTCTTCTTGAACAGCTGCCTCTGTATCCCCATGGTTCTCGTTCAAACCCATGCGAATCTATGCACATTTGAAATGGCTACAGTTCCTAAAGTATAGGCAGATTTCTTATCAAAGGAGTTTTCATACTAAGTTGGGCCAGTCTGAACATCTGGTTTGGAGTTGATAGTTTAAACAGTGAAAGAGGAGGTCTAGAAGTTTTCATTTCTTTATCAAGTCTAACGGACCTTTTTATTTTTCTTTGAAACGCATTGGGAGCTCATCTAAATATTATAGTTCAAAATGTATAAATGCTATCAAAAACATGTTCTCAAGCAATCTAAGCTAGGGCAGTCTGCACATTCGCAAGTTGTTTTCATGTTTACAGCTTAAATTGTTTAAGCGCTAGAGTGGGCAGAATAATAATAATATGTTATAAATCTGGAGTTGTGCTTTGCCTTCAGCAAGCTCTAATAATTAATAACACCATGTGGGTTGAACTGCTCCTTAGTCACTTAGGGGTGAATCCTAACTTCCACTTGAGTTCAATTTTCACTTCGTCATGCACTGATGTTAATGGGAGACTAAGTGAAAATTCAACTTACTGTAAGTTGGAAAAAAAAGGGGGAAACTGCATACCCCTGCAATAAGGACAAATACTAGTTTATAGTTTTTATATTTTTATCAAACGCTAAAGTCAAAAGAACACAAGTATATCCTGACCGTCCATTTGATCAGCATTTGATCTTCGTGATTATGATCTTCAGTTGAAGTGTTGTGTTCTCAACTGTGATTGGACAACGTACAGTTCACTGAGAACGGATGATAAAACGGTTGTACAGAAATATGCTCATGACATAAGGCCATTAGCCACTTACAGAAATCATTTATAGAGAACATATAGCTCAATTTGCCTTTCCATGGGGTATATTTCAAATACAATTTTGTTAACTTTGAATAATAGACCGTGTGGCCAAAATCCTACTGATTTCACTTTATCCCAAACAATAATGTTTAACATCATTTCCAAGTACATGATTGCAATGAATCTTCCAGCATACCCTAACCCAAAGTAAAGTGAACATTATGCTAAACTATCAGATTTATCTAAAACAGACGTCCACAAAACTAAGAAGTATATTGGATTTCTTCCTCCTCACCCTCTGACAAAAAAAACAACAGTAAGTCATGTACAACAGTGTAATAAAGTTATCACTGTAACCTCATCTGTCTAAGGAGACATGTTCACTGTACAAAACCGGTGGAGTGGTGACCTTTGAACTGTGACTGTGTCTTGAAGTACACAGTCCTGTCTGTCCTCACCCTGGGATTGTTAGTCTTGTCTACCAGCCAGCTCTCGCTCGGTCAGTAGCAAGTAGCCCGGGGAAGAGGTAATGGGCTAGTGCCTGTTTCTGTGGCACATCCTCTTAACACAGTAGCCAGTCAACAAACTGTATCTGTGATCAGTTTAGTCTGTGATCAGTTGAGTTAGGACATTCAGATATGTGTTTAGTTAGGACATTCAGATGTGTGTTCAGTTTAGTTAGGACATTCAGATATGTGTTCAGCAGTCTTCCCATTCAGAAGTGCAGTCTGGCTCTCCTATGTGACTGAGGTCGGGGCTTCACATAGTGTCCTCAAGTCCCAGGCACCGTGCCTCGTCACCTCACACAAACCCAGGCTTCATGGAGGACCGACGACATTTGGGGCAGCCCCTGGAACCGTTGTTCTGTAGACACCTGAGAGGATAGAAGAAGGAGAGACTCTGGGAACTGACCCATGCCAAATCCTAAGAGTCCCCCCCTATTTCCTGGACATAAAACATGTAGAAGGATACGCCACTTTTTTTTTTCAATTTTTCGTCTAAAATAACAAACCCAACTCTAACTGCCTGTAGCTCAGGACCTAAAATGACATACCCAAATCTAACTGCCTGTAGCTCAGGACCTGAAGCAAGGATATGCATATTGTTGGTACCATTTGAAAGGAAACACTTTGAGGTTTGTGAAAATGTGAGATGAATGTCGGAGAATATAACACATTAGATCTGGTAAAAGATAATACAAAGAAATGCAAGACAAAGACCATAATGTGTTATTCCAGCCCATCTGCAATTTAGATTTTGTCTGGCCACTAGATGGCAGCAGTGTATGTGCAAAGTTTTAGACTGATTCAATGAACCATTGCATTTCTGTTCAAAATGTTCTATCAGGACTGCCCAAATATGCCTAATTGGTTTCTTAAATAATTTTCAAGTTCAAAATTGTGCACTCTCCTCAAACAATAGCATGGTATTATTTCACTGTAATAGTGACTGTAAATTGTACAGTGCAGTTAGATGAACACTAATTTAAGCTTTCTGCAAACATCAGATATGTCTATGTCCGGGGAAATGTTCTTGTTACTTACAACCTCATGCTAATCACATTAGTCTACATTAGCTCAATTGTCCCGTGGGTGGGACACCGATCCTGTAGAAGATTTATTTTTAATCAAGGCAAAAGTCCCTACTGGAGGTGTAAGATGTGAGAGCCACGTGTAGTAATAATATGTAGACTACATAACATGTAGATGGGTCATCGTTAGAGCACCTACTGGAGGTGGAAGATGTGAGAGCAGGGCAGAGCCTGCAGCTGTTGGTTCTTCTCTCCTATGGACTCGCCACACATTCCACAGTACAGCTCCAGCTCCTCCACACACTGCAGGAACTTCACAACCTGCTCCCTCAGCTCCTCCTGCCTCTCCTTACTGCGGTAGATCCCCTCACTGAGACAGTGCACCTTTAGACTACACAGCTAACACAGAGTGAGAGAGAGGTATATAAGGGTCAGAATCAACACACAGACTGAACGTAGCTGACTTACTGCAGTCGATTCCCTCATTCAGGCTACACAGCTAATTGGGACAAGAACTGGAATTTAGCACAAGCTAAAGTGTGACGTGCATCTGACTGTTGCATGATTGTTTTAATTGCAAAAAGGTAGCATATTTTCATGGTATTTATTCAGAACTATGTGCACTGTACCTTGGTTCCTAAAGCTTCTGACAACTCCTGAGCTCGCTGCAGAGCATCCAGAGCCTTGTCCAATTCTTTATTCTGGAGCCAACACTTCCCTACCCCCAGGTACACCTGGGTCTGGCCAAGACGGTTCCCAATCTCTGTCATTATACACATGGAGGACTCATAACGAGGCAATGCTTTCTGGAGGAGGGGAGAGAACAGGAGGTGAGGGAGAGGAGGGAAGAGAGAACAGGAGAAGAGGGAGAGAGGAGAGAACAGGAGAAGAGGAACGAGAGATGAGGGGAGGAGAGAACAGGAAACGAGGGAGAGAAGAGGGAGGAGAGAAAATAATATGAATCAAGCCCAGACTATATTGAAGGAATGGTTTGCTCTTCAGATTACGTCCATGTATCTGTAACAGTGTAGCACGGACAGTATTTGGTTACTTACATCAACGTCATTCCGGCAGCGATGGATATCAGCGAAGTTCAGTAAGCACAGCGCCTGGAGAGGTCGGTCCCCGTGCTGCAGGGCTATCTTCATGGACTCCTGGAGGATGGGAACCACTTTAGTGTGACACACAACCTCTAAATAACACACACGCAACCTCTGAACAACACACACAACTTGTAAACAACACTCAAACAACCTCTGAACAACACAAACACAACTTGTAAACAACACACAAACAACCTCTGAACAACACAAACACAACCTCTGAACAACACACACAACTTGTAAACAACAAACAAACAACCTCTGAACAACACACACACAACCTCTGAACAACACACAACTTAAACAACACACACACAACCTAACAACAACACACACACAATCTCTGAACAACAAACACACAACCAAAGACACAACCTCTAAACAACACATCCTTACTGTCCATCAGCTAAGTCCTCCTGTTTTTACCATCCGAGGACATTAACATTAAGGACATTAACATGGACCAGGCATTTGACCTGTTGCTGGCTATAAGTAACATTAAATCTAAGGTTATTGGTCATGTACACATGTTATTGTGGATGTAGTGAAATGCTTAAGGTGTGCATAGACCGTAGTTATATAGGATGGTGTGTATAGACCGTAGTTATATAGGATGGTGTGTATAGACATTATAGACAGTAGTTATATAGGATGGTGTGTATAGACAGTAGTTATACAGGATGGTGTGTATAGACAGTAGTTATATAGGATGGTGTGTATAGACAGTAGTTATATAGGATGGTGTGTATAGACAGTAGACAGTAGTTATATGGGATGGTGTGTATAGACCGTAGTTATATAGGATGGTGTGTATAGACAGTAGTTATATAGGATGGTGTGTATAGACAGTAGTTATATAGGATGGTGTGTATAGACAGTAGACAGTAGTTATATAGGATGGTGTGTATAGACAGTAGTTATATAGGATGGTGTGTATAGACAGTAGTTATACAGGATGTTATATAGGATGGTTATATAGGATGGTGTGTATAGACAGTAGTTATATAGGATGGTGTGTATAGACAGTAGTTATATAGGATGGTGTGTATAGACAGTATAGACAGTAGTTATATAGGATGGTGTGTATAGACAGTATAGACAGTAGTTATATAGGATGGTGTGTATAGACAGTAGTTATATAGGATGGTGTGTATAGACAGTAGTTATATAGGATGGTGTGTATAGACAGTAGTAGTTATATGGGATGGTGTGTATAGACAGTAGTTATATAGGATGGTGTGTATAGACAGTGTAGACAGTAGTTATATAGGATGGTGTGTATAGACAGTGTAGACAGTAGTTATATAGGATGGTGTGTATAGACAGTAGTTATATAGGATGGTGTGTATAGACAGTAGTTATATAGGATGGTGTGTATAGACAGTAGTTATATAGGATGGTGTGTATAGAAGGAATAGTAGTTATATAGGATGGTGGGTATAGACAGTATAGACAGTAGTTATATAGGATGGTGTGTATAGACAGTAGTTATATAGAATGGTGTGTATAGACAGTAGTTATATAGGATGGTGTGTATAGACAGTAGTTATATAGGATGGTGTGTATAGACAGTAGTTATATAGGATGGTGTGTATAGACAGTAGTTATATAGGATGGTGTGTATAGACAGTAGTTATATAGGATGGTGTGTATAGACAGTAGTTATATAGGATGGTGTGTATAGACAGTAGTTATATAGGATGGTGTGTATAGACAGTATAGACAGTAGTTATATAGGATGGTGTGTATAGACAGTAGTTATATAGGATGGTGTGTATAGACAGTATAGACATAGTTATATAGGATGGTGTATATAGACAGACAGTAGTTATATAGGATGGTGTGTATAGACAGTAGTTATATAGGATGGTGTGTATAGACAGTATAGACAGTAGTTATATAGGATGGTGTGTATAGACAGTATAGACAGTAGACATATAGGATGGTGTGTATAGACAGTATAGACAGTAGTTATATAGGATGGTGTGTATAGACAGTAGTTATATAGGATGGTGTGTATAGACCGTAGTTATATAGGATGGTGTGTATAGACAGTAGTTATATAGGATGGTGTGTATAGACAGTAGTTATATACATTAGGATGGTGTGTATAGACAGTAGTTATATAGGATGGTGTGTATAGACAGTATAGACAGTAGTTATATAAGGATGGTGTGTATAGACAGTGTAGACAGTAGTTATATAGGATGGTGTGTATAGACAGTAGTTATATAGGATGGTGTGTATAGACAGTAGTTATATAGGATGGTGTGTATAGACAGTATAGACAGTAGTTATATAGGATGGTGTGTATAGATAGACAGTAGTTATATAGGATGGTGTGTATGACAGTAGTTATATAGGATGGTGTGTATAGATAGTAGTTATATAGGATGGTGTGTATAGACCGTAGTTATATAGGATGGTGTGTATAGACAGTATAGACAGTAGTTATATAGGATGGTGTGTATAGACAGTAGTTATATAGGATGGTGTGTATAGACAGTAGTTATATAGGATGGTGTGTATAGACAGTATAGACAGTAGTTATATAGGATGGTGTGTATAGACAGTAGTTATATAGGATGGTGTGTATAGACAGTAGTTATATAGGATGGTGTGTATAGACAGTAGTTATATAGGATGGTGTGTATAGACAGTAGTTATATAGGATGGTGTGTATAGACAGTAGTTATATGGGATGGTGTGTATAGACAGTAGTTATAAAAGATGGTGTGTATAGACAGTATAGACAGTAGTTATATAGGATGGTGTGTATAGACAGTAGTTATATAGGATGGTGTGTATAGACAGTAGTTATATAGGATGGTGTGTATAGACAGTAGTTATACAGGATGGTGTGTATAGACAGTAGTTATATAGGATGGTGTGTATAGACAGTAGTTATATAGGATGGTGTGTATAGACAGTAGTTATATAGGATGGTGTGTATAGACAGTAGTTATATAGGATGGTGTGTATAGACAGTGTAGACAGTAGTTATATAGGATGGTGTGTATAGACAGTATAGACAGTAGTTATATAGGATGGTGTGTATAGACAGTATAGACAGTAGTTATATAGGATGGTGTGTATAGACAGTAGTTATACAGGATGGTGTATATAGACAGTAGTTATATAGATGGTGTGTATAGACAGTAGTTATATAGGATGGTGTGTATAGACAGTAGACAGTAGTTATATAGGATGGTGTGTATAGACAGTATAGACAGTAGTTATATAGGATGGTGTGTATAGACAGTATAGACAGTAGTTATATAGGATGGTGTGTATAGACAGTATAGACAGTAGTTATATAGGATGGTGTGTATAGACAGTATAGACAGTAGTTATATAGGATGGTGTGTATAGTATAGACAGTAGTTATATAGGATGGTGTGTATAGACAGTAGTTATATAGGAGTAGTTATATAGGATGGTGTGTATAGACAGTATAGACAGTAGTTATATAGGATGGTGTGTATAGACAGTAGTTATATAGGATGGTGTGTATAGACAGTATAGGCAGTAGTTATATAGGATGGTGTGTATAGACAATATAGACAGTAATTATATAGGATGGTGTGTAATAGACAGTATAGACAGTAGTTATATAGGATGGTGTGTATAGACAGTATACCATTACAGAACATTGGCTTGTAGTCCTACAATATAGAACATTGTAGTTATATAGGATGGTGTTGGTTTCCATTACAGATCATTGGCTTGCCAGTCCTTCCATTACAGATCATTGGCTTGCCAGTCCTACCATTACAGAACATTGGCTTGCCAGTCCTTCCATTACAGAACATTGGCTTGCCAGTCCTACCATTACAGAACATTGGCTTGCCAGTCCTTCCATTACAGAACATTGGCTTGCCAGTCCTACCATTACAGATCATTGGCTTGCCAGTCCTTCCATTACAGAACATTGGCTTGCCAGTCCTACCATTACAGATCATTGGCTTGCCAGTCCTTCCATTACAGATCATTGGCTTGCCAGTCCTACCATTACAGAACATTGGCTTGCCAGTCCTACCATTACAGAACATTGGCTTGCCAGTCCTACCATTACAGATCATTGGCTTGCCAGTCCTACCATTACAGATCATTGGCTTGCCAGTCCTACCATTACAGAACATTGGCTTCCCAGTCCTACCATTACAGAACATTGGCTTGCCAGTCCTACCATTACAGGTCATTGGCGTGAATGTCCATTATAGTCAATTATATTTCTATGGAAAACTGAGGCCTGCTAACTGAAGGCTGATAACTGAGGGCTGCTAACTGAGAGGTGCTAACTGGGGCCTGCTAACTATGGCCTGCTAACTGAGGGCTGATAACTGAGAGGTGCTAACTGGGGCCTGCTAACTATGGCCTGCTAACTGAGGGCTGATAACTGAGGGCTGATTGGGCTGCTAACTGAGGACTGCTAACTGAGGACTGCTAACTGAGAGGTGCTAACTGGGGCCTGCTAACTATGGCCTGCTAACTGAGGGCTGATAACTGAGGGCTGATTGGACTGCTAACTGAGGACTGCTAACTGAGGACTGCTAACTGAGGACTGTTAACTGAGAGCTGCTAACTGAAGGCTGATAACTGAGGGCTGCTAACTGAAGGCTGCTAACTGAGGGCTGCTAACTGAAGACTGCTAACTGAGGACTGCTAACTGAGAGCTGCTAACTGAGGGCTGATAACTGAGGGCTGCTAACTGAAGACTGCTAACTGAGGGCTGCTAACTGAGGGCTGCTAACTGAGGGCTGCTAACTGAAGGCTGATAACTGAGGGCTGCTAACTGAAGGCTGATAACTGAAGGCTGCTAACTGAGGGCTGCTAACTGAGGGCTGCTAACTGAGGGCTGCTAACTGAAGGCTGATAACTGAGGGCTGCTAACTGAGGGCTGCTAACTGAAGGCTGCTAACTGAGGGCTGCTAACTAAGGCCTGCTAACTGAGGGCTGCTGTTGTTTTTACTCCAGGATGAATTCTTTCCTTGGTCAGATGTATTCTAACTATGACAGGATGAATGAAATGTGTTGGAGCTAAATCTATTCAGCAGAACAGCGGTGATAAATCTGTAACAACACTCCCCATTGGCACCCTATTCCCTATATAGAGCCCTACGGGGCTATGGTCAAATGGAACCCTATTCCCTATATAGAGCCCTACGGGGCTATGGTCAAATGGAACCCTATTCCCTATATAGGGCCCTGGAACAGGGCTATGGTCAAATGGAACCCTATTCCCTGTATAGAGCCCTACAGGGCTATGGTCAAATGGAACCCTATTCCCTGTATAGAGCCCTACAGGGCTATGGTCAAATGGAACCTTATTCCCTATATAGAGCCCTACAGGGCTATGGTCAAATGGAACCCTGTTCCCTATATAGAGCCCTACAGGGCTATGGTATGCAAATGGAACCCTATTCCCTGTATAGAGCCCTACAGGGCTATGGTCAAATGTAGGGCTCTATACAGGGAATATAGCGCTATTTGGGATACCCCTCCCCACTGCTCTGCTACTACCCAACCACCACTCCTGCAGTCCTTAGCAGTGACATCAAGGTATTTCTCTGTCTCTCCAGTAAAGTATTACAGTTAACTCTGTCCCCTCTGTGTTAATGAACACTTTAAACCAGAGGCAGCATATTTATACCCAGAGGTCTAAGATCGTACAACACAAAGACACTCTGCCTGGCATGCCGGCCGCACCTGTCACTGATACGGTCTGTCACTCTCTAACACAAAGACACACAACTAAGTGTAGAAAACATTAAGAACACTTTCCTAATATTGAGTTGCACATGGTACAGAATAGCAGAATATATCACGGTGGTTTCTGAACTCACCTACCACTACCGTCACCTTTGAATTGAACTTTCCGTTGACCTCCGTTGAGAACATCTTTATTTAACCAGGTAGGCTAGTTGAGAACACCTTTATTTAACCAGGTAGGCCAGTGGAGAACACCTTTATTTATCCAGGTAGGCCAGTTGAGAACACCTTTATTTAACCAGGTAGGCCAGTTGAGAACATCTTTATTTAACCAGGTAGGCCAGTTGAGAACACCTTTATTTAACCAGGTAGGCTAGTTGAGAACATCTTTATTTAACCAGGTAGGCTAGTTGAGAACACCTTTATTTAACCAGGTGGCCAGTTGAACAAGTTCTCATTTACAACTGTGACCTGGCCAAGATAAAGCAAAGCAATGTGACACAAACAACAACAACAGAGTTACACATGGAATAAACAAGCGTACAGTCAGTAACACAATAGAAAAAAAAATAAAGTCTATATACAATGTGTGCAAATGGCGTGAGGAGGTGAGGCAATAAATAGGCCATAGTAGCAAAATAATTACAATTTAGCAGATTAACACTGGAGTGACAGATGAGCAGATGATGATGTGCAAGTAGAAATACTGGAAATACTGGTGTGCAAAAGAGCAGAAAAGTAAATAAAACAATATGGGGATGAGGTAGGTAGTTGGATGGGCTATTTACAGATGGACTATGTACAGCTGCAGCGATCGGTTAGCTGCTCAGATAGCTGATGTTTAAAGTTAGTGAGCCAAATATAAGTCTACAGCTTCAGCAATTTTTGCAATTTTGCAATTGAAATGGAGTCGACCCCAACCCTTGTGTACAGCAGTATCTAGTCTCGTATCATCTCTGGGAATGTAGGTAATAAATAATAACTCACTGGATTAATAAACAATGCCCCTAATAATAAACAACACTAATAAACGTTACCTCACAGCACTCCATGGCATCAGGCAGGCGGTCCAGTTTCCTGTAGGCTACAGACATGTGGTACTGGCTCATGGCCCTGTACTTCAGACTCCAGCCTTTACCGTAGTCATTCACCAGCTCAGCCGCTTTACACGGGAAGAACAGGGCTTTCTCATAGTCCTGATGGGAGGGTAACAGATCATTAACAGGGGAAGAACAGGGCTCATTAACAGGGGAAGAACAGGGCTCATTAACAGATCATTAACACGGGAAGAACAGGGCTTTCTCATAGTCCTGATGGGAGGGATAACAGATCATTCCTGATGGGACACATTAACAGGGAAGAACAGGGCTTTCTCATAGTCCTGATGGGAGGGTAACAGATCATTAACACGGGAAGAACAGGGCTTTCTCATAGTCCTGATGGGAGGGTAACAGATCATTAACACGGGAAGAACAGGGCTTTCTCATAGTCCTGATGGGAGGGTAACAGATCATTAACAGGGGAAGAACAGGGCTTTCTCATAGTCCTGATGGGAGGGTAACAGATCATTAACAGGGGAAGAACAGGGCTTTCTCATAGTCCTGATGGGAGGGTAACAGATCATTAACACGGGAAGAACAGGGCTTTCTCATAGTCCTGATGGGAGGGTAACAGATCATTAACAGGGGAAGAACAGGGCTTTCTCATAGTCCTGATGGGAGGGTAACAGATCATTAACAGGGGAAGAACAGGGAAGAACAGGGGGAAGAACTTTCTCATAGTCCTGGGATGGGAGGGTAACAGATCATTTACACGGGAAGAACAGGGCTTTCTCATAGTCCTAATGGGAGGGTAACAGATCATTAACAGGGGAAGAACAGGGCTTTCTCATAGTCCTGATGGGAGGGTAACAGATCATTAACACGGGAAGAACAGGGCTTTCTCATAGTCCTGATGGGAGGGTAACAGATCATTAACAGGGGAAGAACAGGGCTTTCTCATAGTCCTGATGGGAGGGTAACAGATCATTAACAGGGGAAGAACAGGGCTTTCTCATAGTCCTGATGGGAGGGTAACAGATCATTAACACAGGGCTTTCTCATAGTCCTAATGAAGAATTAACACAAGAACAGGCTTTCTCATAGTCCTGATGGGAGGAAACAGAACAGGCAAGTTTAACTAGGCAAGTCAGTTTAGAATAAATTCTTATTTTCAATGACGGCCTACCAGGGAACAGTGGGTTAACTGCCTTGTTCAACGCTCTAACCACTAGGCTACGCTGCCGTGAGGAGCCGGCGTCCATTTTAAAAATGTAATTGAACTTTTATTTAATTGAACCATGTTATCCCATTCAGGTCAGAATCTCTCTTTCACAAGGGAGTCCTGGCCAAGAGGGCAGCTCTGTGAAACACACACTCGTTCTACAGCCAGATTTAACAGTCCGGATCAGCAACACTACAGTTTTGATATAAACTTTACTTCTTTATAAGCGTTCTAACTCGATGCCATAATATTCTAACCGGCATTGAATTAATAACCGCTGAGAGTTTAGGACTATCCTGTATTATTAGGCCGAGCAGATTCAACTTTCATTCTCCGGACGCCAGCTCATCTGGACCTGATTGAAACCAATACACTTTTTGGAATCCAGGGATCACTGGGACAAATCTCACGTGTCAAAACGGAATACAACAGGGCCTCTACCAGGCTAGACACTTGATTACACTGACAGGTCTCTACCAAGCTAGAATACAACAGGTCTCTACCAAGCTAGAATACAACAGGGCCTCTACCAGGCAAGAATACAACAGGGCCTCTACCAGGCTAGAATACAACAGGACCTCTACCAGGCTAGAAGGCTACAATACAGGGCCTCTACCAGGCTAGACACAGATCTCGACTACAGAGGCAGGCCTCTACCAAGCTAGAATAAAACAGGTCCTCTACCAGGCTAGACACAGGGCTCGACTACACAGACAGGTCTCTACCAAGCTAGAATATAACAGGTCTCTACCAAGCTAGAATACAACAGGTCTCTACCAAGCTAGAATACAACAGGGCCTCTACCTAGAATACAACAGCCTCTAGGCTAAATACAACAGGGCCTCTACCAGGCTAGAATACAACAGGCCTCTACTGGACGAGAATACAACAGGCCTCTACCAGGCTAGAATACAACAGGCCTCTACCAGGCTAGAATACAACAGGCCTCTACCAGGCTAGAATACAACAGGCCTCTGCCAGGCTCTACTGGCCTCTACCAGAATACAACAGGGCCTCTCCCAGGCTAGAATACAACATGCCTCTACTGGACGAGAATACAACAGGCCTCTATCAGGCTAGAATACAACAGGCCTCTACCAGGCTAGAATACAACAGGCCTCTACCAGGCTAGAATACAACAGGCCTCTACCAGGCTAGAATACAACAGGGCCTCTCCCAGGATATAATACAACAGGCATCTGACCAGGGCCTACGTGGCTCACTCAGCCTTTGCACCAAAATGCATTTGACAAGATGTCCTCAAATATATAACTGTGTTGAATTGAAGGAGGACTCTTCTGAGAATGGATAATACTTCGAAGACTCTTTTTACATACAAGGTTGAATTGCATCTAATCAGGGATTTTTAAAAAATAAATTATTTAACCTTTATTTAACTAGGCAAGTCAGTAAAGAACAAATTCTTATTTTCAATGACGGCCTAGGAACAGTGGGTTCACTGCCTGTTCAGGGGCAGAACGACAGATTTGTACCTTGTCAGCTGGGGGATTTGAACTTGCAACCAAACGGTTACTAGTCCAACACTCTAACCACTAGGCTACCCTGCCGTAACAGAGTAATAGCAATGTAATATACATTTACATTTTACATTTAAGTCATTTAGCAGACGCTCTTATCCAGAGCGACTTACAAATTGGTGAATTCACCTTCTGACATCAGTGGAACAGCCACTTTACAATAGTGCATCTAAATCATTTAAGGGGGGGTGAGAAGGATTGCTTTATCCTATCCTAGGTATTCCTTGAAGAGGTGGGGTTTCAGGTGTCTCCGGATTGACTCCGCTGTCCTGGCGTGGTGATTGACTCCGCTGTCCTGGCGTAGTCAATCACCACCTTCCGGGTGACCCTTAATATCAAATATAGGACATTTTCTCAGAGACATACTGCCGACACTTTACCTTGAGCTGGATGTCCAGAAGTTCCCCCAGGCTGCAGCAGACTCTAGACTCCAGCATCTTGTCATCGTTGTTGTGGGCGTAGCGCAGGGCCTTCTCCCAGACATCCCAGCTCTCTAGAGCCTTCTGAAACACACTGACGCCCAGGAACGCGTTTCCCATGCTCAGACACACCTGGAAACACAAGTAGAGGCAAAGGTCATATTGGTCCCAAGGCAGAAGTTGTATCCCAGGACTTCCCAGACTTCCCATTTGCATTGTCCCAGAGGTCAGACATCCCAGAGGTCTCAGACATCCCAGAGGTCCCAGACGTCCCAGAGGTCCCAGAGGTCCCAGACGTCCCAGAGGTCCCAGAGGTCCCAGACATCCCAGAGGTCCCAGACCCAGAGTTTTGAGGTCCCAGACAGACGTCCCAGAGGTCCCAGACATCCCAGACGCCCCATTCTCTTTATTTTCCTGTTGTTTTATCTCTTACTGTAAGAACGTGTTGTTTATTGTTGTGTTGTTTTGTTTTCTGCCACCATTATGTATGTGTCCTGTTTTGTTTGGCAACAGGAAATAAGGCAAAACAGAATGTATTACAGTATTATAATATGATTATATATTATTGCTGAGACCCACCTGTCCGTTAAGTTGCAGACTGACAGTGGTTCCCTGCATGTTGAGGCAGGTCTTACAGTAGGACACAGTCTTCTGGAAGTCACACAGCTTCTCGTTGCTCCTAGCCAGG
Organism: Oncorhynchus masou masou; assembly: GCF_036934945.1. Taxonomy (NCBI): domain Eukaryota; kingdom Metazoa; phylum Chordata; class Actinopteri; order Salmoniformes; family Salmonidae; genus Oncorhynchus; species Oncorhynchus masou. Next base: position 3,615,589 of record NC_088233.1, read on the forward strand.
TTCAGGTAGCCCTCAGTCAGGTAGTCTGGGTCCTCCATCTCCCTGGCTGTGTCTATCTGGGCCAAGGCATACTGACGGAAGAGAGAGAGAGAGAGGATGAAGGACGATTTGGCCAAAATAGGTAGGACCAATGTAGATAATTAACCCTATAGACACAATGTAGACCACTAACACTATAGACACAACGTAGATAACACTACAGACACAATGTAGATAACTAACACTGACACAATGTAGATAACACAATGTAGATAACTAACACTATGGATAATGTAGATAACTAACATTGGAGACACAATAGATGGTACACACTATAGACACATTGTAGATAACTAACACTATGGACACAATGTTGATAACTAACACTATGGACACAATGTAGATAACTAACACTGGAGACACAATGCAGATAACTAACACTATGGACACAATGTTGATAACTAACACTATGGACACAATGTTGATAACTAACACTATGGACACAATGTAGATAACTAACACTACAGACACAATGTAGATAACAAACACTATGGACACAATGTTGATAACTAACACTATGGACACAATGTAGATAACTAACACTACAGACACAATGGAGATAACTAACACTGGAGACACAATGTAGATAACTGACACTATGGACACAATGTAGATAACTGACACTATGGACACAATGTAGATAACTAACACTATGGACACAATGTAGATAACTAACACTATGGACACAATGTACAGTGGGGCAAAAAAGTATTTAGTCAGCCACCAATTGTGTAAGTTCTCCCACTTAAAAAGATGAGAGAGGCCTGTAATTTTCATCATAGGTACACTTCAACTATGACAGACAAAATGAGAAGAAAAAAAAACCAGAAAATCACATTGTAGGATTTTTAATGAATTTATTTTTCATTTATAACTAGACAAGTCAGTTAAGAACAAATTCTTATTTTTAATGACAGCCTGGGAACAGTGGGTTAACGGCCTGTTCAGGGGCAGAACAACAGATTTGCACCTTGTCAGCTCGGGATTTGAACTTGCAACCTTCCGGTTACTAGTCTAATGCTCTAACCACTAGGCTACTCAAGCTGGCTGCCCATAATTTGCAAATTATGGTGGAAAATCAGTATTTGGTCACCTCCAAACAAACAAGATTTCTGGCTCTCACAGACCTGTAACTTCTTATTTAAGAGGCTCCTCTGTCTTCCACTCGGCATACCTGTATTAATGGCACCTGTTTGAACTTGATATCAGCATAAAAGACACCTGTCCACAACCTCAAACAGTCACACTCCAAACTCCACTATAATTAAGACCAAAGAGCTGTCAAAGGACACCAGAAACAAAAGTGTAGACCTGCACCAGGCTGGGAAGACTGAATCTGCAATAGGTAAGCAGCTTGGTTTGAAGAAATCAAATGTGGGAGCAATTATTAGGAAATGGAAGACATACAAGACCACTGATAATCTCCCTCGATCTGGGGCTCCACGCAAGATCTCACCCCATGGGGTCAAAATGATCACAAGAACGGTGAGCAAAAATCCCAGAACCACACGGGGGGACCTAGTGAATGACCTGCAGGGAGCTGGGACCAAAGTAACAAAGCCTTCCATCAGTAACACACTACGCCGCCAGGGACTCAAATCCTGCAGTGCCAGACGTGTCCCCCTGCTTAAGCCAGTACATGTCCAGGCCCGTCTGAAGTTTGCTAGAGAGCATTTGGATGATCCAGAAGAAGATTGGGAGAATGTCATATGGTCAGATGAAACCAAAATAGAACTTTTTGGTAAAAACTCGTCGTGTTTGGAGGACAAAGAATGCTGAGGTGCATCCAAAGAACTCCATACCTACTGTGAAGCATGGGGGTGGAAACATCATGCTTTGGGGCTGTTTTTCTGCAAAGGGACCAGGACGACTGATCCGTGTAAAGAAAAGAATGAATGGGGCCATGTATCGTGAGATTTTCAGTGAAATCCTCCCTCCATCAGCAAGGGCATTGAAGATGAAACGTGGCTGGGTCTTTCAGTTTGACAATGATCCCAAACACACCGCCCGGGCAACAAGGAGTGGCTTCGTAAGAAGCATTTCAAGGTCATGGAGTGGCCAAGCCAGTCTCCAGATCTCAACCCCATAGAAAATCTTTGGAGGGAGTTGAAAGTCCGTGTTGCCCAGCAACAGCCCCAAACCATCACTGCTCTAGAGGAGATCTGCATAGAGGAATGGGCCAAAATACCAGCAACAGTGTGTGTAAACCTTGTGAAGACTTACAGAAAATGTTTGACCTCTGTCATTGCCATCAAAGTGTATATAACAAAGTATTGAGATAAACTTTTGTTATTGACCAAAACGTATTTTCCACCATAATTTGCAAATAAATTCATTAAAAATCCTACAATGTGATTTTCTGGATTTTTTCCCCCTCATTTTGTCTGTCATAGGTGAAGTGTACCTATGATGAAAGTTAGGCCTCTCATCTTTTTAAGTGGGAGAACTTGCACAATTGGAGGCTGACTAAATACTTTGTTGCCCCACTGTACATAACTAACACTATAGACACAATGTAGATAACTAACCGTATAAATACAATGTAGATAACACTATAGACACAATGTAGAAAACTAACACTATGGACACAATGTAGATAACTAACACATTTACATTACATTACATTTAAGTCATTTAGCAGACGCTCTTATCCAGAGCGACTTACAAATTGGTGAATTCACCTTCTGACATCAGTGGAACAGCCACTTTACAATAGTGCATCTAAATCATTTAAGGGGGGGTGAGAAGGATTTCTTTATCCTTTAACACACCTTTAACACTATGGAAACAACGTAGATAACTAACACTATGGACACATTGTAGATAACTAAAACTATGGACACAATGTAGATAACGAACACTATGGACACATTGTAGATAACTAACACTACGGACACAATGTAGATAACTAACACTACAGACACAATGCAGATAACTAACACTATGGACACAATGTAGATAACTAACACTATAGACACATTGAAGATAACTAAAACCATAAACATGATGTAGATAACTAACACTATAGACACAACGTAGATAACTAACACTATGGACACAATGAAGATAACTAACACTATGGACACAATGGAGATAACTAACACTATAGATACAATGTAGATAACTAACACTATGGACACAATGGAGATAACTAACACTATAGACACAACGTAGATAACACTATAGACACAATGTAGATAACTAACACTATAGACACAATGTTGATAACTAACACTATGGACACAATCTAGATAACTAACACTATGGACACAATGTAGATAACTAACACTATAGACACAATGTTGATAACTAACTCTATGGACACAATGTAGATAACTAACACTATAGACACAATGAAGATAACTAAAACTATGGACACAATCTAGATAACTAACACTATAGACACAACGTAGATAACAACACTAGGACACAATGTAGATAACTAACACTATGGACACAATGGAGATAACTAACACTATAGACACAATGTAGATAACACTATGGACACAATGGAGATAACTAACACTATGGACACATTGTAGATAACAAAAACCATAAACACCATGTAGATAACTAACACTATGGACACAATGTAGATAACACTATGGACACAATGTAGATAATTAACACTATAGACACAATGTAGATAACTAACACTATGGACACAATGTAGATAACACACTATAGACACAATATAAATAACTAACACTATGGACACAATGTAGATAACTAAAACCATAAATACAATGTAGATAACTAACACTAAAGACACAATGTAGATAACTAACACTATGGACACAATGTTGATAACTAGGCCCTTACATCTTTTTAAGTGGGAGAACTTGGTGAATTCACAATCAGTGGAACAGCCACTTTACAATAGATCTAAATCATTTTTTGCCCCACTGTAACATAACTAACACTATGGAAACAACGTAGATAAATAACATTATGGACACAATGTAGATAACTAAAACTATGGACACAATGTAGATAACAACTACAGACACAATGTAGATAATTAACACTATAGACACAATGTAGATAATTAACACTATAGACACAATGTAGATAACTAACACGTATAAATACAATGTAGATAACACTATGGACACATTGTAGATAACAACACTATGGACACAATGTAAATAACTAACACTGTGGACACAATGTAGATAACTAAAACTAAGACACAACGTAGATAACTAACACTAAAGACACAATGTAGATAACTAACACTAAAGACACAATGTTGATAACTAACACTATAGATCATTTTAATGTGGAGAACTTGCAACACTATGGACACACTAAATAACACTATGGACACAATGTAGATAACTAACACTATAGACATAATGTAGATAAATAACACTATGGACACAATGGGATAACTAACACTATAAACACAATGTAGATAACTAACCATTGTATAAATACAATGTAGATAACTAACACTATGGACACAATGTAGATAACTAACACTATATACACAATGTAGATAATAACACTAAAGACACAATGTAGATAACTAACACTATAGCCATAATGTAGATAACTAACACTATGCACTATGGACACAATGTTGATAACTAACACTATGGACACAATGTAGATAACTAACACTGTGGACACAATGTCGATAACTAAACTATAGACACAATGTAGATAACTAACACTATAAACACAATCTAGATAACAAACACTATGTACACAATGTAGATAACTAACACTATGACACAATGTAGATAACTAACACTATAGAACAATGTAGATAACTAACTATGGACACAATGTAGATAACTAACACTATGGACACAATGTAGATAACTAACACTATAGACACAATTAGATAACACTATAGACACAATGTAGATAACTAACACTATGGACACAATGTAGATAACTAACACTATGGACACAATGTAGATAACTAACACTATAGACACAACGTAGATAACACTATAGACACAATGTAGATAACTAACCCTATAGACACAATGTAGATAACTAACACTATGACACAATGTAGATAACTAACACTATGGACACAATGTAGATAACTAACACTATGGACACATTGTAGATAACTAACACTATGGACACAATGTAGATAACTAACACTATGGACACAATGTAGATAACTAACACTATGGACACAACGTAGATAACACTATAGACACAATGTAGATAACTAACACTATAGACACAATGTAGATAACTAACACTATGGACACAATGGAGATAACTAACACTATGGACACAACGTAGATAACTAAAACTATAGACACAATGTAGATAACTAACACTATGGACACAATGTAGATAACTAACACTATGGACACAATGAAGATAACTAACACTATGGACACAATGTAGATAACTAACACTATGGACACAATGTAGATAACTAACACTATAGACACATTGAAGATAACTAAAACCATAAACACGATGTAGATAACTAACACTATAGACACAACGTAGATAACTAAAACTATGGACACAATGTAGATAACTAACACTATGGACACAATGGAGATAACTAACACTATAGACACAATGTAGATAACTAACACTATGGACACAATGGAGATAACTAACACTATAGACACAACGTAGATAACACTATAGACACAATGTTATTAACTAACACTATAGACACAATGTTGATAACTAACACTATGGACACAATCTAGATAACTAACACTATGGACACAATGTAGATAACTAACACTATGGACACAATGTAGATAACTAACACTATGGACACAATGTAGATAACTAACACTATAGACACAATGTTGATAACTAACTCTATGGACACAATCTAGATAACTAACACTATAGACACAACGTAGGTAACACTATAGACACAATGTAGATAACTAACACTATGGACACAATGCAGATAACTAACACTATAGACACAACGTAGATAACACTATAGACACAATATAGATAACTAACACTATGGACACATTGTAGATAACTAAAACCATAAACACCATGTAGATAACTAACACTATGGACACAATGTAGATAACACTATAGACACAATGTAGATAACACTATAGACACAATATAAATAACTAACACTATGGACACATTGTAGATAACACTATAGACACAATATAAATAACTAACACTATGGACACATTGTAGATAACTAAAACCATAAACACAACGTAGATAACTAACACTAAAGACACAATGTAGATAACTAACACTATGGACACAATGTTGATAACTAGGCTAACACTCTGTTGATAACATCTTTTTAAGTGGGAGAACTTGCACAATAGGTGGCTGACTAAATATTTTTTTGCCCCACTGTACATAACTAACTCTATAGACACAATGTAGATAAATAACACTATAGACACAATGTAGATAACTAACCGTATAAATACAATGTAGATAACACTATGGACACATTGTAGATAACTAACACTATGGACACAATGTAGATAACTAACACTGTGGACACAATGTAGATAACTAACACTACAGACACAATGTAGATAACTAACACTATAGACATAATGTAGATAACACTAAAGACACAATGTAGATAACTAACACTATAGACATCATGTAGATAACTAACACTATGGACACAATCTAGATAACACTATGGACACAATGTAGATAACTAACACTATAGACATAATGTAGATAGCACTATGGACACAATATAGATAACTAACACTATAGACACAATGTAGATAACTAACCGTATAAATACAATGTAGATAACTAACACTATATACACAATGTAGATAAATAACACTGTGGACACAATGTAGATAACGAACACTATGGACACAATGTAGATAACTAACACTGTGGACACAATGTCGATAACTAAACTATAGACACAATGTATATACCTAACACTATGGACACAATGTAGATAACAAACACTATGGACACAATGTAGATAACTAACACTATAGACACAATGTAGATAACTAACACTATAGCCACAATGTAGATAGCACTATGGACACAATGTTGATAACTAACACTATGGACACAATGTAGATAACTAACACTGTGGACACAATGTCGATAACTAAACTATAGACACAATGTATATACCTAACACTATGGACACAATCTAGATAACAAACACTATGTACACAATGTAGATAACTAACACTATAGACACAACGTAGATAACACTATAGACACAATGTAGATAACTAACACTATGGACACAATGTAGATAACTAACACTATGGACACAATGTAGATAACTAACACTATAGACACAACGTAGATAACACTATAGACACAATGTAGATAACTAACCCTATAGACACAATGTAGATAACTAACACTGTGGACACAACGTAGATAACACTATAGACACAATGTAGATAACTAACCCTATAGACACAATGTAGATAACTAACACTATGGACACAATGGAGATAACTAACACTATAGACACAATGTAGATAACACTATAGACACAATGTAGATAACTAACACTATAGACACAATGTTGATAACTAACACTATGGACACAATCTAGATAACTAACACTATGGACACAATGTAGATAACTAACACTATGGACACAATGTAGATAACTAACACTATGGACACATTGTAGATAACTAACACTATGGACACAATGTAGATAACTGACACTATGGACACAATGTAGATAACTAACACTGTGGACACAACGTAGATAACACTATAGACACAATGTAGATAACTAACACTGTGGACACAATGTCGATAAGACTATAGACACAATCTAGATAACTAACACTATGGACACAATGTAGATAACTAACACTATGGACACAATGTAGATAACGAACACTATAGACACAATGTAGATAACGAACACTATAGACACAACGTAGATAACTGACACTATGGACACAATGTAGATAACTAACACTGTGGACACAATGTAGATAACACTATAGACACAATGTAGATAACTAACACTGTGGACACAATGTAGATAACTAACACTGTGGACACAACATAGATAACACTATAAACACAATATAGATAACTAACACTATGGACACATTATAGATAACTAAAAGCATAAACACCATGTAGATAACTAACACTATGGACACAATGTAGATAACACTATAGACACAATATAAATAACTAACACTATGGACACATTGTAGATAACTAAAACCATAAACACAATGTAGATAACTAACACTAAAGACACAATGTAGATAACTAACACTATGGACACAATGTTGATAACTAACACTGGAGACACAATGTAGATAACAAACACTATATACACAATATAGATAACTAACACTATGGACACATTGTAGATAACTAAAACCATAAACACAATGTAGATAACTAACACTATAGACACAACGTGGATATCTAACACTATGGACCCAATCTAGATAACTAACACTGGAGACACAATGTGGATAACACTATGGACACAATGTAGATAACACCATGGACACAATGTAGATAACTAACACTATAGACACAATATAGATAACTAACACTATGGACACAATATAGATAACTAACACTGGAGACACACTGTGGATAACACTATGGACACATTGTAGATAACTAACACTGTGGACACAACGTAGATAACTAACACTATAGACACTATGTAGATAACTAACACTACAGACACAATGTAGATAACGAACACTATGGACACAATATAGATAACTAACGCTATAGACACAATGTAGATAACTAACACTATATACACAATGTAGATTTATTTATTTATTGATAAAATTATGTCATGTACCTAAATACTGTATATAGAACAATTTAGTCACCCTTAACACATAAGAGTTAAGAAGCTTCAGAAGTTCAAGTTTCAACTCACAGTCTCCCGTTTTGGGGCCCGGTAACTAACTTAATGAAGTATTCATTAAGCAGTGTGTACAGGAGAGAGTAGGGAGTTTTATGTCAACAAGGCCCACATCCGAGCTCTGGTTGCAAGGCTTTCTCTGTGCCCCCAGTCGCCTGTATCCTATGGAAGCCACACATTAACCCCCTGATGCTCCTCAGGGTTCAGTTTAGATAACGCCATAGAAATAGAATGTACTACAGTCAGATATTATATACTCAGACATGGTCTGAGGGGCTTTGTCTATTCTAGTCCGATCTATTTCTATGGATAATCCCAGGAGGAGAGGTTTGAAACAACACCATGTTCTTTCATCATTGTTGAAATGCTGCAATGGAAGAGCTGGAGAACGTATCTCGATCACTCTGCCCCCTGGCATCCACCACGATGACACATTAAATTACTGACAACAGCAGCATCCACTCATCATATCCATCATCATATCTCTCCACACAACCTCACAGCAGATGTACTGCCATTTCAGTTTAAAACCCCATGCATTCTTGGAACTGGTTCAAGGAACAGAACTGAAAATCTGCATAAGAACAGAAATGGAACCGGGTACGAAAGTGATCCATACTGTTCCGGAACATAACCGTCTTTTTCATTCCAGGCATTTTTTTCAGACCCACAAAAAAATGCAACAAAGCACCTAAGCAAAGCCCTCACTCTGTCACTCAGTAACTTATTCCAGTGTCTGCCTGTCAGCTGAAAAGCTTTGCCCCGTGTGTGTAGGCTCCATGCCCCTCCCCCCTCTGAAGCACAGGCTACTGACCAGACATTACAATTATTATTCAGTAAATAGGAAGAGCGATGATTTATTAGCTTGAGAAGAACGGATTCACCTTTTGAAATGCTAGTTAAGGATACTACAGGCCCAGTTACCATGTTTCATGTTGGATTTATTAACTACAAAAAGGAAGTGTTTTTAGTTCAAATCAAATCTTATTTTGTCACATACACATGGTTAGCAGATGTTAATGTGAGTGTAGTGAAATGCTTTTGCTTCTAGTTCCGGCAATGCAGTAATAACCAACGAGTAATCTAACCTAACAATTTCACAACAACTACCTTATACACACAAGTGTAAAGGGATGAAGAATATGTACATAAAGATATATGAATGAGTGATGGTATAGAACGGCATAGGCAAGATGCAGTAGGTGGTATCTAGTACAGTATATACATATGAGATGAGCAATGCAGGGCATGTAAACATTATATTAAGTGGTATTGTTTAAAGTGGCTAGTGATACATTTTTTACATACATTTTCCATTATTAAAGTGACTGGAGTTGCTCTGGACACACAAGCGTGTTAGCTAGCTATTCAACGTTCCTCCATAGAAGCCGCTCCTCTTAGGTATAATTCTGTAGACCTAATTCAGGTAACGAAGTCATAACAAGATGCCCAGAGTAACCGGTGTGAAATGGCTAGCTAGTTAGCGGGGTGAGAGCTAATAGTGTTTCAATTGGTGACGTCCCTCGCTCTGAGACCTTGAAGTAGTTGTTCCCCCTTTGCTCTGCAAGGGCCGTGGCTTTTGTGGAGCGATGGGTAACGATGCTTCGTGGGAGGTAGTTGTTGATGTACGCAGAGGGTCCCTGGTTCGGGCCCAGGTAGGGGCGAGGAGAAGGACGGAAGCTACCCTTTAACACTACAAGCCTCCTCCTCAACCCCTTCTTGCTCTCTCCTCACCTGAAAAACTTCAGTTGCGTCTTGCTCCATAGACTACACTTGTGTGTCCATCATGCATCTGAACAACTAGCTTGCCGGCTCCATCTGCACTGATTGGTCTAAACAACTAGCTTGCCGGCTTCATTAATAAGTAATTTAATGAGATAAATGTAAACAACTGTTGATTTCGGGTTAAAAAAGGAACAGCAAGGAACGATATAAACCGGTACTTTCTGTTTCGTTTTTTCAAACCGGTTCATAGCATTATTTTTTTGGTTGGAACAGTGGAACGTAAAAGCTTTTTATGGGGGGGTTCTGTTCAGAACAAAACGATTGGAAAATAATTTCAGTTCCATCCCTTGCTGCTATAAAATTGATAGTGCTGTGTTATAATCCCAAAAGATGGACACTTCAAGATATCCTTTACATCATACATACAGGACTTGGAGGAAATCAGAGGATCATACTACAAAGTCTATCCTATGAAATAGTTTTTTGTCTAACTCAGCTAATGCCTAATATCAACTGTTCAATCAGGATGTGGAATGTGTCTACAACTGTGTGACATGCTGCCCAAATAGCTAACATCTCAACACTTCAATAACAGTATGTTGAACTGATGAGAAATGAGAAAACATCTACTTCAACATGGCTAGTAAATTTGACAGGGACTCTCTCTCTCTCTCTGTTTTACCTTGAGCATCTCTTTATACTTCCCCATCTCAGAGTGGGCGGTGATGAGACAGCCCAGCACTCTGAACTTCCCCCCGGGGTCTGAGGTCTTCTCCAGCACCTTGGTCCAGACATGCAGGGCTTTGTCAGTCTGATTGGCCTGGTACAGCTTTAAGCCTTTCTCTACCTGCTGCTTGGTTTGGTCCTGGCCCATCTCTGCTACAAGGAGGTGCCTCATAAAAATATTCATCCGTTTAGGTGTTGTTTGGCTTTCAGTGGAGGACCAAGAAAGTAGATCCTTGCCCATGTACAGTGAGTTACGTTAAGAAAGTAGTTCCTTGCCCATGTACAGTGGGTTATGTTAAGAAAGTAGATCCTTGCCCATGTACAGTGAGTTACATTAAGAAAGATCTGGTCGTAAAGACTAAGGATCCTCTAACGATCTACGATTCTCTGACGTTCGTCTATGTGGTACTAGGCCTCTCTCTCTGATCCAGTAGGTCTCTATATCTCTCTCTCTGATCCAGTAGGTCTCTATATCTCTCTCTCTGATCCAGTAGGTCTCTATATCTCTCTCTCTGATCCAGTAGGTCTCTATATCTCTCTCTAGGTCTCTATATCTCTCTCTCTGATCCAGTAGGTCTCTATATCTCTCTCTCTGATCCAGTAGGTCTCTATATATCTCTCTCTCTGATCCAGTAGGTCTCTATATCGCTCTCTCTGATCCAACTCTCTCAGCTCCGGCAGGCGACGGGTCAGGATGACTGGGAGGAAACTGGATCCAGGACTTTAAAGGACCAGCCAACTAACACCTTCATACCTAATCACGTTGAGGACGAGGCGAAAGGAAAACCAAACGTGTCCCTCCCTACTTCCTCGATCCAACAGTAACACCTTTAAGAGTTCACAGTTCACTTCCCGAAGAAATTCTGCTTTCGAAAAACGCTGCAGAAACACGTCTCCCTGCGAAGTGCTGGCAGCGGTATCCCAGAATATCTGCTCCCTCCGCACCCCTGTGAAAGGAATGTCCAGCGCCCCAGTGTCCCCCCTTCCCTGTCCCTGGGCTGGCGCTGCAGCAGATGTCCCTGTCACTCTGGACCATGTGTCACTATAGGAATCCTGCTCTGTCCTCTGTTCACAGATCCAAGGTCCCGATAGGAGACGCTACACCCTCCTCACAGAAAGACCTCAACCTTTCATCCAAACTCTGACTGAAGTTAAAACGTTACCTCCACATCCCAGCCGTCAGAAAATGCATAGAGCTACACCCAGAAATGGATCTGAACTGGGCATCTCACTCAAACCGTGGGGAGGGGGGGTCTGAACTGGGCATCTCACTCAAACCGTGGGGAGGGGGGGTCTGAACTGGGCATCTCACTCAAACCGTGGGGAGGGGGGTCTGAACTGGGCATCTCACTCAAACCGTGGGGAGGGGGGGTCTGAACTGGGCATCTCACTCAAACCGTGGGGGGGGGGTCTGAACTGGGCATCTCACTCAAACCGTGGGGAGGGGGGGTCTGAACTGGGCATCTCACTCAAACCGTGGGGGGGGGGGTCTGAACTGGGCATCTCACTCAAACCGTGGGGAGGGGGGTCTGAACTGGGCATCTCACTCAAACCGTGGGGGAGGGGGGGTCTGAACTGGGCATCTCACTCAAACCGTGGGGAGGGGGGTCTGAACTGGGCATCTCACTCAAACCGTGGGGAGGGGGGGGGTCTGAACTGGGCATCTCACTCAAACCGTGGGGAGGGGGGGGGTCTGAACTGGGCATCTCACTCAAACCGTGGGGAGGAGAGCAACAGCTATAAGCAAAGTTATTTCACAACATTGGAGGTGCAGCTTGTCAAACAAACTACTCCTAGTGGCTGGCTGATCACTCATTCCTGTGGGTGGGTCTAGTGGACTGGAGGCACACACGCACAGCCACTACAACCCCCACTTTAACCCTCACCCTGGTGTCAGCAACTGATGCTCAGAATAGTTCACAAAGTCCGACATATTACTGGCCTTGGGTTTCAGTTGAACAGCCTCCTTAAACACATCGATGGGATCACTCAGAGCCTTGGCCTGCCCAGTGTAGTGTCTGCCTGTGTTTATTCTACACATTTAGTTGAAGGTAATTCCCCATATCGTTTCACTTTCAACCTCTTACTGCAACTGTCAATCACAGAAGGATTCTGGGGGCAACTGGAGGGTCCTGCCTTGATTGGTTAACTGATTAACTTTAAAATATATATATATATATAAAAATGCATAATAAATCTGGCTGTGACTGGTCAATAGTGTGAGTCAGCGGGTGGGAGGATTCTGGGGGCAAACAGGAGGATTCTGGGGGCAAACACAGGAGGATTCTGGGGGCAAACACAGGAGGATTCTGGGGGCAAACACAGGAGGATTCTGGGGGCAAACACAGGAGGATTCTGGGGGCAAACACAGGAGGATTCTGGGGGCAAACACAGGAGGATTCTGGGGGCAAACACAGGAGGATTCTGGGGGCAAACACAGGAGGATTCTGGGGGCAACCACAGGAGGATTCTGGGGGCAACCACAGGAGGATTCTGGGGGCAAACACAGGAGGATTCTGGGGGCAAACACAGGAGGATTCTGGGGGCAAACACAGGAGGATTCTGGGGGCAAACACAGGAGGATTCTGGGGGCAACCACAGGAGGATTCTGGGGGCAAACACAGGAGGATTCTGGGGGCAACCACAGGGGGATTCTGGGGGCAAACACAGGAGGATTCTGGGGGCAAACACAGGAGGATTCTGGGGGCAAACACAGGAGGATTCTGGGGGCAACCACAGGAGGATTCTGGGGGCAAACACAGGAGGATTCTGGGGGCAAACACAGGAGGATTCTGGGGGCAAACACAGGAGGATTCTGGGGGCAAACACAGGAGCCCGCTTTCAATGTTCAGAATACACCACAGAGCAAAATTTAGTCACAGAGGATCAATAGTTTCTCAAAAATAACTGTGGATTAAATGTGATCACAAGCACATACAGGAAACTGCCAAAATGAAGGATTACCCAACATAGTGTCTTAAAGGGTGCTGGGACACAGTGAGCTGCCAGAACAGCTTCAATACTCCTTGACATAGATTCTTCAAGTGGACCTAAACCATGCCAGGATTTTAAAAATTTAAATAAAGATTATTTAACCTTTATTTAACTAGGCAAGTCAGTTAAGAACAAATTCTTATTTACAATGACAGCTTACCAAAAGGCAAAAGGCCTCCTGTGGGGACGGGGGCTGGGATACCAAATAAATAATAATAATATAGGATTAAACACACATCACGACAAGAGAGAACACAACACTACATAAAGTGAGACCTAAGACAACAACACAGCCTGGCAGCAACACATGACAACCTAGCATGGCAGCAACACAACATGACAACACAGCATGGCAGCAACACATGACAACACAGCATGGTAGCAACACAACATGGTAGCAACACAACATGACAACAACATGGTAGCAACACAACATGGTACCAACACAACATGGTACCAACACAACATGGTAGCAACACAACATGGTAGCAACACAACATGACAACAACATGGTAGCAACACAACATGGTAGCAACACAACATGGTACCAACACAACATGGTACCAACACAACATGCAACACAACATGGTAGCAACACAACATGACAACAACATGGTAGCAACACAACATGGTACCAACACAACATGGTACCAACACAACATGGTAGCAACACAACATGGTAGCAACACAACATGGTAGCAACACAACATGGTACCAACACAACATGGTAGCAACACAACATGGTAGCAACACAACATGGTAGCAACACAACATGGTACAAACATTATTAGCCACAGACAAGAGCACAAAGGTCCAGAAGGTAGAGACAACAATACATCACACAAAGCAGACACAACTGTCAGCAAGAGTGTCCATGATTGAGTCTTTGAATGAAGAGATGGAGATCAAACTGTCCCGTTTGAGTGTTTCTTTCAGCTCGTTCCAGTCGCCAGCTGCAGTGAACTGAAAAGAGGAGCGACCCAGGGATGTGTGTGCTTTGGGGACCTTTAACAGAATGGGACTGGCAGAACGGGTGTTGTATGTGGAGGATGAGGGCTGCAGTAGATATCTCAGATAGGGGTAGAGTGAGGCCAATGAGGGGTGCTTAAATAAGCATCAACCAGTGGGTTGGAGGAGTATAGAGTGCAGTGATGTGTCCTATAAGGAGCATTGGTGGCAAATCTGATGGCCGAATGGTAGAGAACATCTAGCTGCTCGAGAGCACCCTTACCTGCCGATCTTTAAATTACATCTCCGTAATCTAGCATGGGTAGGATGGTCATCTGAGTCAGGGTTAGTTTGAAAATACACCGCAGACCATAACCTATTATTTGTAGCCATCATTTACTCAACTGTTACCTTTATTTTGGCAGTTACCAGTTGGATCAGCATGATTATCAGTTGGCTCAGCATGATTACCTGTTGGACCAGCATGATTACCTGTTGGACCAGCATGATTACCTGTTGGACCAGCATGATTACCTGTTGGACCAGCATGATTATCAGTTACCAGTTGGCCCAGCATGATTACCAGTTGGACCAGCATGATTACCTGTTGGACCAGCATGATTATCAGTTACCAGTTGGCCCAGCATGATTACCTGTTGGACCAGCTTGATTATCAGTTACCAGTTGGACCAGCATGATTATCAGTTACCAGTTGGCCCAGCATGATTACCAGTTGGACCAGCATAATTATCAGTTACCAGTTGGACCAGCATGATTATCAGTTACCAGTTGGCCCAGCATGATTACCAGTTGGACCAGCATGATTATCAGTTACCAGTTGGCCCAGCATGATTACCAGTTGGACCAGCATAATTAGCAGTTACCAGTTGGACCAGCATGATTATCAGTTATCAGTTGGCCCAGCATGATTACCAGTTGGACCAGCATAATTAGCAGTTACCAGTTGGACCAGCATGATTATCAGTTACCAGTTGGCCCAGCATGATTACCAGTTGGACCAGCATGATTATCAGTTACCAGTTGGCCCAGCATGATTACCAGTTGGACCAGCATGATTATAAGTTACCAGTTGGACCAGCATGATTATCAGTTACCAGTTGGACCAGCATGATTATCAGTTACCAGTTGGACCAGCATGATTACCAGTTGGCCCAGCATGATTGGGTACACTATATTTCTATGGCTGCTAGTCTTGACTTGAATGGGAACTGCCATCTATGGGTTATATTTCTATGGCTGCCAGTCTTGACTTGAATGGGAACTGCCATCTATGGATTATATTTCAGTGGCTGCTAGTCTTGACTTGAATGGGAACTGCCATCTATGGGTTATATTTCTATGGTTGGTTGCGGCTGTCTGTTTGCCTTTTGCAAATGTCTAAATACAATGGCCTAGAAGGCCAGCATCCCGGAGTCGCCTCTTCACTGTTGAAGTTGAGACTGGTGTTTTGATATACTTGTCCTCAGTGCAGGACATGTTGAGTGCCCTTCTCTATAAGCATGCTGAAAGTATGTTATTAATTTGTTTACAGAGAAATTGCATTGTATTTGGTCAAACTTTTTTTCAACAGTTTGCTTAGAGCTGGCAGCAAGCTGATAGATCTGCTGTCAGAATCAGTAAAGGCCGGTTTACCACTCTGAGTAGCAGAATGACTTTGACTTCCCAACAGGCCTGAGGACAGACAAAAGCAACCATATGGCTTCAGCAAAGTAAACAGAAAATATAACTAGATAGCTAGAACAACAATGACTAGATACGGATTCTAATTCAAACACAATGTGTCAAAAAGAAAAGTGGACCAAGGCACTCTTCATATAATTCATTAAAATGTGTTGATTTGTATGACAAGTTCAATGGAACTACTCTGCTGAACTCTACTCTATGGTACTGAACTCTACTGAACTACTGTACTCTACTATACTGTACTGTACTCTACTCTGTTCTAATCTACTGTACTGTGTTCTACTGTACTGTGTTCTACTATACTGTGTTCTACTCTACAGTACTGTGTTCTACTCTGCTGTGTTATGCTGTACTGTGTTCTACTCTACTGTGTTCTACTGTACTGTGTTCTACTCAACTGTGCTGTGTTCTACTGTACTGTGTTCTACTCTGCTGTACTGTGTTGTACTATACTGTGTTCTACTGTACTGTTTTCTACTATACTGTGTTCTACTGTATTGTGTTCTACTTTACTCTCTTCTAATGTGTTTTACTCTACTGTGTTTTACTCTACTGTGTTCTACTCTACTGTACTGTGTTCTACTTTGTTCTACTCTACTGTGTTCTACTCTACTGTGTTTTACTCTACTGTACTGTGTTCTACTCTACTTTACTGTGTTATACTATACTGTGTTCTACTCTTGTGTGTTCTACTCCATTGTACTGTGTTCTACTCTACTGTGTTCTACTGTACTGTGTTCTTCTCTAGTGTGTTGTATTGTACTGTGTTCTACTGTACTGTGTTCTACTGTACTGTACTGTGTTCTACTCTAATGTACTGTGTTCTACTCTACTGTACTGTGCTCTACTCTAATGTACTGTGTTCTACTGTACTGCATTCTACTCTTCTGTGTTCTACTCTACTGTACTGTGTTCTACTCTACTGTACTGTACTGTGTTCTACTCTAATGTACTGTGTTCTACTGTACTGTGTTCTACTCTACTGTACTGTGTTCTACTCTTCTGTGTTCTACTCTACTGTACTGTGTTCTACTCTAATGTACTGTGTTCTACTGTACTGTGTTCTACTCTACTGTACTGTGTTCTACTCTTCTGTGTTCTACTCTACTGTACTGTGTTCTACTCTACTGTACTGTGTTCTACTCTTCTGTGTTCTACTCTTCTGTGTTCTACTCTACTCAATCAATCAATCATATCAAATGTATTTATAAAGCCCTATTAACATCAGCCGTTGTCACAAAGTGCTTATACAGAAACCCAGCCTAAAACCCCAAACAACAAGCAATGCAGATGTAGAAGCACGGTGCCTTGGAAAAACTCCCTAGAAATGCCAGAACCTAGGAAGAAACCTAGAGAGGAACCATACTATTTAACCAGGTAGGCTAGTTGAGCAGACTTGTTTTCGTGTTGCTGTGCGTTTTGTTGACAACCTTACTTTGCTACCTGACAACTTTACGGTTTTTACTTTTTAATTACCGTTTATATTTGTAGTTTTTCCCTCATTCAACTTTTTCACTCCGGACGCTTTATCTGGCCATGGTTCGTCAGGACCTCCACCAGCCAACCAGTAGTAACATTAATGCTTTCTAATTGCAGTCGCTGTACTCATAATATACAGGAGAACGATCGCCTTATGGCGAGGATAGCTGTGCTGCAAGCCCAGCTTCAGACGCAATCGTTAGCAAGGGCAATTTCAGTGTAGGAAAGGATGAAACAGCATCTGTGCCACCAGTGAGAACAGATAGTAACGTTAGTATAAATCCCCTCCATTGGTCCCCGCAGCCGGACAACTTTCTCATGGCTTCTGGAGGCACGGCCCCCGCAGCCGGACAACTTTCTCATGGCTTCTGGAGGGAAATGCTGTAGGAATGCTCAACCGGTGTCGCTCATTCAGCCAACAGAAACTTTCAACCTGTTTTCCCCAATAAGCAGCGAGTCGGAGTCTGAGCCTTCTCTTCTCTGGTCTCTACTCCTCCCGTTATGCGGTCTGAGACGCCAAAGCTTCCCCCCATTGGCTCTGACAAGTTGAAAACACTAGTCATTGGCGACTCCATTACCTGCAGTATTAGACTGAAAACAAATCATCCAGCGATCATACACTGTTTACCAGGGGGCAGGGCCTCCGACGTTAAGGCTAATCTGAAGATGGTGCTGGCTAAGGCTAAAACTGGCGAGTGTAGAGAGTATAGAGATATTGTTATCCACGTCGTCACCAATTCTATTAGGATGTAACAGTCAGAGATCACCAAGCACAACATAGCTTCAGCGTGTAAATCATCTAGAAAGATGTGTCGGCATCGAGTAATTGTCTCTGGCCCCCTCCCAGTTAGGGGGAGTGATGAGCTCTACAGCAGTCTCACAACTCAATCGCTGGTTGAAAACTGTTTTCTGCCCCTCCCAAAAGATAGAATTTGTAGATAATTGGCCCTCTTTCTGGGACTCACCCGCAAACAGGACCAAGCCTAGCCTGTTGAGGAGTGACGGACTCCATCCTAGCTGGAGGGGTGCTCTTATCTTATCTATGAACATAGACAGGGCTCTACCTCCGCTAGCTCCACAATGAAATAGGGTGCAGGCCAGGCAGCAGGCTGTTAGCCAGACTGCCAGCTTAGTGGAGTCTGCCACTAGCACAGTCAGTGTAGTCAGCTCAGCTATCCCCATTGAGACCGTGTCTGTGCCTCGACCTAGGTTGGGCAAAACTAAACATGGTGGTGTTCGCCTTAGCAATCTCACTAGAATAAAGACCTCCATTCCTGTCATTATTGAAAGAGATTGTGATACTACATCTCAAAATGGGGCTACTGAATGTTAGATCCCTCACTTCCAAGGCAGTTATAGTCAATGAACTAATCACTGATCATAATCTTGATGTGATTGGCCTGACTGAAACATGGCTTAAGCCTGATGAATTTACTGTGTTAAATGATGCCTCACCTCCTGGCTACACTAGTGACCATATCTCCCACGCATCCCGCAAAGGCGGAGGTGTTGCTAACATTTACGATAACAAATTTCAATTTACAAGAAGAAAAATTACGTTTTCGTCTTTTGAGCTTCGAGTCATGAAATCTATGCAGCCTACTCAATCACTTTTTATAGCTACTGTTTACAGGCCTCCTGGGCCATATACAGTGTTCCTCACTGAGTTCCCTGAATTCCTATCGGACCTTGTAGTCATAGCAGATAATATTCTAATCTTTGGTGACTTTAATATTCACATGGAAAAGTCCACAGACCCACTCCAAAAGGCTTTGGGAGCCATCATCGACTCAATGGGTTTTGTCCAACATGTCTCTGGACCTACTCACTGTCACAGTCATACTCTGGACCTAGTTTTGTCCCATGGAATAAAGGTTGTGGATCTTAATGTTTTTCCTCATAATCCTGGACTATCGGACCACCATTTTATTATGTTTGCAATCGCAACAAAAAATCTGCTCAGACCCCAACCAAGGAGCATCAAAAGTCGTGCTATAAATTCTCAGACAACACAAAGATTCCTTGATGCCCTTCCAGATTGCCTCTACCTACCCAAGGACATCAGACGACAAAAATCAGTTAACCACCTAACAAAGGAACTCAATTTAACCTTGCGCAATACCCTAGATGCAGTTGCATCCCTAAAAACTAAAAACATTTGTCATAAGAAACTAGCTCCCTGGTATACAGAAAATACCCAAGCTCTGAAGCAAGCTTCCAGAAAATTGGAACGGAAATGGCACCACACCAAACTGGAAGTCTTCCGAGGAGCATGGAAAGACAGTACTGTGCAGTACCGAAGAGCCCTCACTGCTGCTCAATCATCCTATTTTTCCAACTTAATTGAGGAAAATAACAACAATCCAAAATGTATTTTTGATACTGTCGCAAAGCTAACTAAAAAGCATCATTCCTCAGGATGGCTTTCAGCGGTAATAAATTCATGAACTTCTTTGAGGAAAAGATAGTGATCATTAGAAAGCAAATTACGGACTCTTCTTTAAATCTGTGTATTCCTCCAAAGCTCAGTTGTTCTGAGTCTGCACAACTCTGTCAGGACCTAGGATCAAGAGAGACACTCAAGAGTTTTAGTACTATATCTCTTGACAAAATGATGAAAATAATCTTGGCCTCTAAACCTTCCAGCTGCATACTGGACCCTATTCCAACTAAACTACTGAAAGAGCTGCTTCCTGTGCTTGGCCCTCCTATGTTGAACATAATAGACGGCTCTCTATCCACCGGATGTGTACCAAACTCACTAAAAGTGTCAGTAATATAGCCTCTCTTGAAAAAGCTAAACCTTAACCCAGAAAATATTTTAAAAAACTATCTGCCTATATCAAATCTTCCATTCCTCTCAAAAATGTTAGAAAAAGCTGTTTCGCAGCAACTCACTGCCTTCCTGAAGACAAACAATGTATACGAAATGCTTCAGTCTGGTTTTAGACCCCATCATAGCACTGAGACTGCACTCGTGAAGGTGGTAAATGACCTTTTAATGGCGTCAGACCGATTGCTCTGCATTTGTCCTCGTGCTCCTAGACCATAGTGCTGCTTTTGATACCATCGATCACCACATTCTTTTGGAGGGATTGGAAACCCAAATTGGACTACACGGACAAGTTCTGGCCTGGTTTAGATCTTATCTGTCGGAAAGATATCAGTTTGTCTCTGTGAATTGTTTGTCCTCTGACAAATCAACTGTAAATTTCGGTGTTCCTCAAGGTTCCGTTTTAACCACTATTGTTTTCACTATATATTTTAGCTCTTGGGGATGTCATTCGAAAACATAATGTTAACTTTCACTGCTATGCGGATGCAAAGCCCCAAAATTGCCCTCGCTAGAAGCCTGTGTTTCAGGCATAAGGAAGTGGATGGCTGCAAACTTTCTACTTTTAAACTCGGACAAAACAGAGATGCTTGTTCTAGGTCCCAAGAAACAAAGAGATCTTCTGTTGAATCTGACAATTAATCTTGATGGTTGTACAGTCGTCTCAAATAAAACTGTGAAGGACATCAGCGTTATTCTGGACCCTGATCTCTCTTTTGAAGAACATATCAAGACTGCTTCAAGGACAGCTTTTTTCCATCTACGTAACATTGCAAAAATCAGAAACTTTCTGTCCAAAAATGATGCAGAAAAATTCATCCATGCTTTTGTTACTTCTAGATTAGACTACTACAATGCTCCACTTTCCGGCTACCCGGATAAAGCACTAAATAAACTTCAGTTAGTGCTATGAGTCAGAAACATTTATTCTGACAAAATGGAGTACAAAATTTAAATAGGATTATTTCGGTCTTAAAGTCAATCTCATCCAGAACAGAGTTTTGTACCAGAGTACATCACAACGTAAAGGTTAAGTTCATTTAAAACCTGCCCACATCTGGTGTAACAGTGCCTCTCCTTGCCTCGAACCAGGAATCCTCTGCACACATTGACAACAGCCACCCACGAAGCATCGTTACCCATTGCGCCACAAAAGCCGCGGCCCTTACAGAGCAAAGGGAGATTACTACTTCAATATCTCAGAGCGAGTGATGTCACCCGATTGAAACGCTATTAGCACGTACCACCGCTAACTACCTAGCCATTTCACATCGGTAACACTGGAAGCACAGAAGTAATTATCAAGTCAGAGTGCAGCTGCTAGCAACCCGATTGTAACAGGTTTGATAAAGAACTGATACAGGTGTGATAAAGGACTGATACAGGTAACAGGTTTGATAAAGGACTGATACAGGTAACAGGTTTGATAAAGGGCTGATACAGGTAACAGTTTTGATAAAGGACTGATACAGGTAACAGGTTTGATAAAGGGCTGATACAGGTAACAGGTTTGATAAAGGACTGATACAGGTAACAGGTTTGATAAAGAACTGATACAGGTTTGATAAAGGGCTGTTACAGGTAACAGGTTTGATAAAGAACTGATACAGGTAACAGGTTTGATAAAGGACTGATACAGGTAACAGGTTTGATAAAGAACTGATACAGGTTTGATAAAGGGCTGATACAGGTAACAGGTTTGATAAAGGACTGTTACAGGTAACAGGTTTGATAAAGAACTGATACAGGTAACAGGTTTGATAAAGGACTGATACAGGTAACAGGTTTGATAAAGGACTGATACAGGTAACAGGTTTAATAAAGGACTGATACAGGTAACAGGTTTGATAAAGAACTGATACAGGTAACAGGTTTGATAAAGAACTGATACAGGTTTGATAAAGGACTGATGCAGGTAACAGGTTTGATGAAGAACTGACTACAGGTAACAAAGGGTTAACAGATAAAGGACTGATAGAGGTAACAGGTTTAATAAAGGACAAGGTTTGATAAAGGACTGATACAGGTAACAGGTTTAATAAAGGACTGATACAGGTTTGATAAAGGACTGATACAGGTAACAGGTTTAATAAAGGACTGATAGAGGTAACAGGTTTAATAAAGGACTGATACAGGTTTAATAAAGGACTGATACAGGTTTGATAAAGGACAGATTAACAAGTTTGATAAAGGACTGATACAGGTAACAGGTTTGATAAAGGACTTTGATAAAGGACAGGTAACAGGTTTAATAAAGGACTGATAGAGGTAACAGGTTTAATAAAGGACTGATACAGGTTTAATAAAGGACTGATACAGGTTTGATAAAGGACAGATACAGGTAACAAGTTTGATAAAGGACTGATACAGGTAACAGGTTTGATAAAGGACTGATACAGGTTTGATAAAGGACTGATACAGGTAACAGGTTTGATAAAGGGCTGATACAGGTAACAGGTTTGATAAAGAACTGATACAGGTAACAGGTTTGATAAAGGACTGATACAGGTAACAGGTTTGATAAAGGTAACTGATACAGGTAACAAGTTTGATAAAGGTAACAGGTTTGATAAAGAACTGATACAGGTAACAGGTTTGATAAAGGACTGATACAGGTAACAGGTTTGATAAAGATACACTTTGATAAAGGGCAGGTAACAGGTTTGATAAAGAACTGATACAGGTTTGATAAAGGACTGATGCAGGTAACAGGTTTGATAAAGGACTGATACAGGTAACAGGTTTGATAAAGGACTGATACAGGTTTTGATAAAGAACTGATACAGGTAACAGGTTTGATAAAGAACTGATACAGGTAACAGGTTTGATAAAGAACTGATACAGGTAACTTTGATAAAGGACTGATGCAGGTAACAGGTTTGATAAAGAACTGATACAGGTTTGATAAAGGACTGATGCAGGTAACAGGTTTGATAAAGAACTGATACAGGTAACAGGTTTGATAAAGGACTGATACAGGTAACAGGTTTGATAAAGGACTGATACAGGTAACAGGTTTGATAAAGGACTGATACAGGTAACAGGTTTAATAACAGACTGATACAGGTAACAGGTTTGATAAAGGACTGATACAGGTAACAGGTTTGATGAAGAGGTTTGACTGATACAGGTAACAGGTTTAATAAAGATAAACAGGTTTAATAAAGGACTGATACAGGTAACAAAGGACTGATACAGTTTGATAAAGGACAGATACAGGTAACAAGTTTGATAAAGGACTGATACAGGTAACAGGTTTGATAAAGGACTGATACAGGTTTGATAAAGGACTGATACAGGTAACAGGTTTGATAAAGTTTAACAGATTTGAAAAGGATACAGGTAACAGATTTGATAAAGGGCAGGTTTGATAAAGGACTGATACAGGTAACAAGTTTGATAAAGGACTGATACGGGTAACAGGTTTGATAAAGGACTGATACAGGTAACAGGTTTGATAAAGAACTGATACAGGTAACAGGTTTGATAAAGAACTGATACAGGTTTGATAAAGGACTGAAAAAGGTTTGATGAAGAACTGATACAGGTAACAGGTTTGATAAAGGACTGATACAGGTAACAGGTTTGATAAAGGACTGATACAGGTAACAGGTTTGATAAAGGACTGATACAGGTAACAGGTTTGAAAAGAACTAACAGGTAACAGGTTTGATAAAGGTTTTGATAAAGGACTGATAAGAACTGATACAGGTAACAGGTTTGATAAAGGACTGATACAGGTAACAAGTTTGATAAAGGACTGATACAACAGGTTTGATAAAGGACTGATACAGGTAACAGGTTTGATAAAGGACTGATACAGGTAACAGGTTTAATAACATACTGATACAGGTAACAGGTTTGATAAAGGACTGATACAGGTAACAGGTTTAATAAAGGACTATACAGGTAACATGTTTAATAAAGAACTGATACAGGTTTGATAAAGGACTGATGCAGGTAACAGGTTTGATGAAGAACTGATACAGGTAACAGGTTTGATAAAGGACTGATCAGGTTTGATAAAGGACTGATACAGGTAACAGGTTTGATAAAGGACTGATACAGGTAACAGGTTTGATAAAGAACTGATACAGGTAACAGGTTTGGTTTGATAAAGGACTGATGCAGGTAACAGGTTTGAAAGAACAGGTTTTGATAAAGGACTGATACAGGTAACAGTTTGATAAAGGACTGATACAGGGTAACAGGTTTGATAAAGGACTGATACAGGTAACAGGTTTGATAAAGGACTGATACAGGTAACAGGTTTAATAACATACTGATACAGGTAACAGGTTTGATAAAGGACTGATACAGGTAACAGGTTTGATAAAGAACTGATACAGGTAACAGGTTTGATAAAGAACTGATACAGGTTTGATAAAGGACTGATGCAGGTAACAAGTTTGATAAAGGACTGATACAGGTAACAGGTTTGATAAAGGACTGATACAGGTAACAGGTTTAATAACATACTGATATAAAGGACTGATACAGGTAACAGGTTTGATAAAGGACTGATACAGGTAACAGGTTTGATAAAGGACTGATGCAGGTAACAGGTTTGATAAAGGACTGATACAGGTAACAGGTTTGATAAAGGACTGATGCAGGTAAAAGGTTTAATAAATGACTGATACAGGTTTGATAACGTACTGGTACAGGTAACAGGTTTGATAAAGAACTGATACAGGTAACAGGTTTGATAAAGGACTGATACAGGTTTGATAAAGGACTGATACAGGTAACAGGTTTGATAAAGGACTGATACAGGTAACAGGTTTGGTAAAGGACTGATACAGGTAACAGGTTTGATAAAGCGCTGATATAGGTAACAGGTTTGATAAAGGACTGATACAGGTAACAGGTTTGATAAAGGACTAAAGACCTATACAGGTAACAGGTTTGATAAAGGACTGATACAGGTCAGAGACTCCAGTCAAGTTATACTCTGTTCTCTCTGCTCCCACACGGCAAGCAGTACCACTTCATCCCAACCTACATGTGAAAATGACATCCACTAACCTGTACCTCCACACATTGACTCAGTACCCTTTATATATATATATATATATATATATATATATATATATATATATATATACTTATATATATATATATATATATATATATATATATATATATATATACTTTAGTTTATTTTATTTAGTAAATATTTTCTTTACTCTTTCTTGATTTGCATTATTGGTTAATTAAAACCTCTACAGGAGCGGTGAGTCTCCCACAAGACGGTTTATCTAACGTAGGCTAATGCGATGAGCATGAGGTTGAGCTAACGTAGGCTAATGCGATGAGCATGAGGTTGAGCTAACGTAGGCTAATGCGATGAGGATGAGGTTGAGCTAACGTAGACTAATGCGATGAGCATGAGGTTGAGCTAACGTAGGCTAATGCAATTAGCATGAGGTTGTAGGTAACAAGAACATTTCCCAGGACAAAGATATATCTGATATAGGTGAGAAAGCTGAAAATCTTGTTAATCTAACTGCATTGTCCAATTTACAGTAGCTATTACTGTGAAATAATAACATGCTATTGTTTGAGGATAGGGCACAGTTATGAACTTGAAAAGTTATTAATAAACCAATTAGGCACATTTGGGCAGTCTTGATACAACATTTTGAACACAAATGCAATGGTTCTTTGGATCAGTCTAAGAATTTGCACATACACTGCTGTCATCTAGTGACCAAAATTGCACCTGGGCTGGAATAATATATTATGGCCTTTCTCTTGCATTTCAAAGATGATTGAACATTTTTTTTTTAAACCCATGTTTTTTTCTTTGTATTATCTTTTACCAGATCTAATGTGTTATATTCTCCTACATTCATTTCACATTTCCACAAACCTCAAAGTGTTTCCTTTCAAATGGTATCAAGAATATGCATATCCTTGCTTCAGGTCTTGAGTTACAGTTAGATTTGGGGATGTCATTTTAGGTGAAAATTAAAAAAAAAAGGGGTGGATCCTTAAGAGCTTGTATTCAGCATTTCACGGTCAGGTCTACCTGATGTATTCAGCATTTCACGGTCAGGTCTACCTGTTGTATTCAGCATTTCACGGTCAGGTCTACCTGATGTATTCAGCATTTCACGGTCAGGTCTACCTGTTGTATTCAGCATTTCACGGTCAGGTCTACCTGTTGTATTCAGCATTTCACGGTCAGGTCTACCTGATGTATTCAGCATTTCACGGTCAGGTCTACCTGTTGTATTCAGCATTCAGTCAGGTCTACCTGTTGTATTCAGCATTTCACGGTCAGGTCTACCTGTTGTATTCAGCATTTCACGGTCAGGTCTACCTGTTGTATTCAGCATTTCACGGTCAGGTCTACCTGTTGTATTCAGCATTTCACGGTCAGGTCTACCTGTTGTATTCAGCATTTCACGGTCAGGTCTACCTGTTGTATTCAGCATTTCACGGTAAGGTCTACCTGTTGTATTCAGCATTTCACGGTCAGGTCTACCTGATGTATTCAGCATTTCACGGTATTAGGTCTACAGGCTGTTGTATTCAGGCCCAAACATTGGGAGTCACAGGCCCAAAACTGGGAGTGTATTCCCAAAACATTTCATGGCACAGGCCCAAAACATTGGGAGTGGCACAGGCAAAACATTTGGCACCAGGTCAAAACATTGGGAGTGGCACAGGCCCAAAAGATGATGTAGGCCCAAAACATTCAGGCCCAAAACATTGGGAGTGGCACAGGTAAGGTCTACCTGTTGTTAGGAGTGGAACAGGCCCAAAACATTGGGAGTTGTATTCAGCATATCCCCAAAACATTAGGACAGTGGAACAGGCCCAAAACATTGGGAGTGGCATTTGGGAGTGGTACAGGCCCAAAACATGGGAGTTCACAGGCCCAAAACATTGGGAGTGGCACAGGTCCCAAAACATTGGCACAGGCCCAAAACATGGGATTCAGCATATCAGGCCCAAAACATTGGGAGGCCCAAAGATGGCACAGGCCCAAAACATTGGGTGGAACAGGCCCAAAACATTGGGAGTGGCACAGGCCCAAAACATTAGGAGTGGAACAGGCCCAAAACATTGGGAGTGGAACAGGCCCAAAACATTGGGTGGAACAGGCCCAAAACATTAGGAGTGGAACAGGCCCAAAACATTGGGAGTGGAACAGGCCCAAAACATTGGGAGTGGGGAGTGGCACAGGCCCAAAACATTGGGAGTGGAACAGGCCCAAAACATTGGGAGTGGAACAGGCCCAAAACATTGGGAGTGGAACAGGCAAAACATTGGGAGGGAACAGGCCCTGTTGTAACATTGGGAGTGGCCAAAACATTGGGAGTGGAACAGGCCCAAAACATTGGGAGTGGCACAGGCCCAAAACATTGGGAGTGGCACAGGCCCAAAACATTGGGAGGGACAGGCCCAAAACATTGGGAGTCACAGGCCCAAAACATGGAACAGGCCCAAAACATTGGGAGTGGCACAGGCCCAAAACATTGGGAGTGGCACAGGCCCAAAACATTGGGAGTGGCACAGGCCCAAAACATTGGGAGTGGCACAGGCCCAAAACATTGGGACAGGCCCAAAACATTGGGAGTGGAACAGGCCCAAAACATTAGGAGTGGAACAGGCCCAAAACATTGGGAGTGGCACAGGCCCAAAACATTGGGAGTGGAACAGGCCCAAAACATTGGGAGTGGCACAGGCCCAAAATATTATGGTGGCACAGGCCCAAAGATGGGAGTGGCACAGGCCCAAAACATTGGGAGTAGCATTTGGGAGTGGCTACCCAAAACATGGGAGTGGCACAGGCCCAAAACATTGGGAGTGGAACCCAAAAGGGGAGCATTTCACAGGCCCAAAACATTGGGAGTGGCACAGGCCCAAAACATTAGGAGTGGAACAGGCCCAAAACATTGGGAGTGGCACAGGCCCAAAACATTAGGAGTGGAACAGGCCAAAACATTGGGAGTGGAACAGGCCCAAAACATTGGG
This sequence comes from Oncorhynchus masou masou, assembly GCF_036934945.1. Classification (NCBI taxonomy): domain Eukaryota; kingdom Metazoa; phylum Chordata; class Actinopteri; order Salmoniformes; family Salmonidae; genus Oncorhynchus; species Oncorhynchus masou. Next base: position 3,644,880 of record NC_088233.1, read on the forward strand.
AGTGGAACAGGCCAAAACATTGGGAGGGAGGCCCAAAACATTGGGAACAGGCCCAAAACATTGGGAGTGGAACAGGCCCAAAACATTGGGAGTGGAACAGGCCCAAAACATTAGGAGTGGAACAGGCCCAAAACATTAGGAGTGGAACAGGCCCAAAACATGGGAACAGGCCCAAAACATTGGGGTGGAACAGGCCCAAAACATTGGAAACAGGCCCAAAACATCAGGCCCAAAACATTGGGAGTGGAACAGGCCCAAAACATTGGGAGTGGCACAGGCCCAAAACATTGGGAGTGGCACAGGCCCAAAAGATGGGAGTGGCACAGGCCCAAAACATTGGGAGTGGAACAGGCCCAAAACATTGGGAGTGGATGGCACAGGCCCAAAACATTGGGAGTGGAACAGGTCCAAAACATTGGGAGTGGAACAGGCCCAAAACATTGGGAGTGGAACCCCAAAACATTGGGAGTGGAACAGGCCCAAAACATGGGAGTGGAACAGGCCCAAAACATTGGGAGTGGAACAGGCCCAAAACATTGGGAGTGGAACAGGCCCAAAACATTGGGAGTGGCACCAAAACATTGGGAGTGGAACAGGCCCAAAACATTGGGAGTGGAAGGCCCAAAATATTATGAGTGGCCCAAAACATGGGAGTGGCACAGGCCCAAAACATTGGGAGTGGCACAGGCCCAAAACATTGGGAGTGGCCAGGCCCAAAACATTGGGAGTGGCACAGGCCCAAAACATGGGAGTGGCACAGGCCCAAAACATTGGGAGTGGCACAGGCCCAAAAGATGGGAGTGGCACAGGCCCAAAACATTGGGAGTGGAACAGGCCCAAAACATTAGGAAAAACATTGGGAGTGGAACAGGCAAAACATTGGGAGTGGAACAGGCCCAAAACATTGGGAGTGGAACAGGCCCAAAACATTGGGAGTGGAACAGGCCCAAAACATTGGGAGTGGCACAGGCCCAAAACATTGGGACACAGGCCCAAAACATTGGGATGGGGTCCAAAACATTGGGCAGGCCCAAAACATTGGGAGTGGCCAGGCCCAAAACATTGGGAGTGGAACAGGCCCAAAACATTGGGAGTGGAACAGGCCCAAAACATTGGGAGTGGAACAGGCCCAAAACATTAGGAGTGGAACATTGGAGTGGAACAGGCCCAAAAGATGGGAGTGGAACAGGCCCAAAACATTGGGAGTGGCACAGGCCCAAAACATTGGGAGTGGGAGTGGAACAGGCCCAAAACATTGGGAGTGGAACCCCAAAACATTGGGAGTGGAACATTGGGAGTGGAACAGGCCCAAAACATGGGAGTGGCACAGGCCCAAAACATTGGGAGTGGAACAGGCCCAAAACATTGGGAGTGGAACAGGCCCAAAACATTGGGAGTGGAACAGGCCCAAAACATTGGGAGTGGAACAGGCCCAAAACATTGGGAGTGGAACAGGCCCAAAACATTGGGAGTGGAACAGGCCCAAAACATGGGAGTGGCACAGGCCCAAAACATTGGGAGTGGAACAGGCCCAAAACATTGGGAGTGGCACAGGCCCAAAACATTGGGAGTGGAACAGGCCCAAAACATTGGGAGTGGAACAGGCCCAAAACATTGGGAGTGGAACAGGCCCAAAACATTGGGAGTGGCACAGGCCCAAAACATTGGGAGTGGAACAGGCCCAAAACATTGGGAGTGGAACAGGCCCAAAACATTGGAGTGGCACAGGCCCAAAACATTGGGAGTGGAACAGGCCCAAAACATTAGGAGTGGAACATTGGGAGGCCCAAAACATGGAACAGGCCCAAAACATTGGGAGTGGAACAGGCCCAAAACATTGGGAGTGGCACAGGCCCAAAACATTGGGAGTGGCACAGGCCCAAAACATTGGGAACAGGCCCAAAACATTGGGAGTGGAACCACAGGCCCAAAACATTGGGAGAACAGGCCCAAAACATTGGGAACAGGCCCAAAACATTGGGAGTGGAACAGGCCCAAAACATTGGGAGTGGAACAGGCCCAAAACATTGGGAGTGGAACAGGCCCAAAACATTGGGAGTGGCACAGGCCCAAAAGATGGGAGTGGCACAGGCCCAAAACATTGGGAGTGGAACAGGCCCAAAACATTGGGAGTGGAACAGGCCCAAAAGATGGGAGTGGCACAGGCCCAAAACATTGGGAGTGGAACAGGCCCAAAATATTGGGAGTGGAACAGGCCCAAAACATTGAGGGAACAGGCCCAAAACATTGGGAACAGGCCCAAAACATGGGAGTGGCACAGGCCCAAAACATTGGGAGTGGAACAGGCCCAAAACATTGGGAGTGGGAGTGGCACAGGCCCAAAATTGGGAGTGGAACAGGCCCAAAATATGGGAGTGGAACAGGCCCAAAACATTGGGAGTGGAACAAACATTGGGAGTGGACAGGCCCAAAACATTGGGAGTGGAACAGGCCCAAAACATTGGGAGTGGAACAGGCCCAAAACATTGGGAGTGGAACAGGCCCAAAACATTGGGAGTGGAAGGCCCAAAACATTGGGAGTCTGGAACAGGCCAAAACATTGGGAGTGGCACAGGCCCAAAACATTGGGAGTGGCACAGGCCCAAAACATTGGGAGTGGAACAGGCCCAAAACATTGGGAGTGGCACAGGCCCAAAACATTGGGAGTGGCACAGGCCCAAAACATTGGGAGTGGAACAGGCCCAAAACATTGGGAGTGGAACAGGCCCAAAACATTGGGAGTGGCACAGGCCCAAAAGATGGGAGTGGAACAGGCCCAAAACATTGGGAGTGGAACAGGCCCAAAACATGGGAGTGGCACAGGCCCAAAACATGGGAGTGGCTAACAAGCTGTTGGTTTGAAACCCAGGCATTGCTTGCAGGTCATCCAACATGGAACAGAAAAACAGCTGGATTTCTAACATTTTTATTAGATAATATTAATATTCGACAGGCATAACTTGTTAAAAATTATTTTAAGCACAGAATACAGATCCACAAGCACTTTTTTCTGAATACGTAAATCCACATTCCACAGTTGTAAATGTTAGGGATGTCTGAACAGCCTGTTTGTTCACATTATAGTTTTATTTGTGAGCTTTGTTGAATATATTTACAGATAATGGGATGTATTTGTGACATATGCAAGAAAAGATGATCTCTGAATTCTCCGATCGTGTGGTTTCATCCCATCACTTATTGCTGTTCAATGAACATGATTTACAGCTGTGAGGATGACTGCATCAGAGACCATAAGAGACAAAGATCAGCTTATGTAATGTAACACCTCACAGAGCATTCAGAAAGTATTCAGACCCCTTGACTTTTTACACATTTTCTTACGTTACAACCTTATTCTAAAATTGATTTTTTTTCTTCAAAACGGGAAAAAAAATCCACATAAATCTACCCACAATACCCAATAATGACATCACAATACCCAATAATGACATCACAATACCCAATAATGACATCACAATACCCAATAATGACAAAGCTAAAAAAAAAAAAATACAAAAAATTGCAAATTTATTACAAATAATACAAACGGAAATATCACATTTACATAAGTATTCAGACCCTTCACTCAGTACTTTGGCAGCGATTACAGCCTTGAGTCTTCTTGGGTATGACGCTACAAGCTTGGCACACCTGTATTTGGGGAGTTTCTCCCATTCATCTCTGCAGATCCTCTCAAGCTCTGTCAGGTTGGGTGAGGAGTGTCACTGCACAGCTATTTCCAGGTCTCTCCAGCGATGTTTGATCAGGTTCTGGCTGACCAAGACCCTTCTCCCCCGATTTCTCAGGTTGGCTGGGCGGCCAGCTCGAGGAAGAGTATTGATGGTTCCAAACTTCTTCCATCTAAGAATGATGGAGGCCACTGTGTTCTTGGGGACCTTCAATGCTGCAGAAATGTTTTGGTGCCCTTCCCCAGATCTCTGCCTCGACACAATCCTGTCTCTGAGCTCAATGGACAATTATTCAGATGGTTTGGTGTTTGCTCTGACATGCACCTGTCAACTGTGGGACCTTATTAGTGTGTGCCTTTCCAAATCATGTCCAATCAATTTGAATTTACCACAGGTGGACTCCAATCAAGTTCCAGAAACATTTCAAAGATGATCAATGGAAACAGGATGCCCCTGAGCTACATTTAGAGTCTCATGGGTCCTGTGTGGCTCAGTCGGTAGAGCATGGCGCTTGCAACGCCAAGCGTCGTGGGTTCGATTCCCGCTGGGACCACCCATATGTAAAAGTAGTGGCAACAGCCGACTTGTAAGTCGCTTTGGACAAAAGCGTCTGCTAAATGGGATATATTATTATTATTATATATCATAGCAAAGGTTCTTATATAAATAAGACATTTCTGGGGGGGGGGGTCTATAAATTTGCTCAAATTAAAAACCTGCTTTTGCTTTGTCATTATGGGGTTTGGTGTGTAGATTGAGAGAATAAGACTTTAACGGTCAAAGTGAAAAGGATCTGAATATTTTCCATTCTATTTTCCATTCTATTCTCAAATACCTCATGCCCTCACCGTAGTGACTTTAAACTTTAGGCCAGTACAAACTGCCAGTTGGTCAGCAGTATCTTAATCCCCTTGATAACAGTCACGGCTGACGTAGCGGGGTTAAACTTCAACGTGTGAGCGTCTCCTTTTGTACACCTCTCTCTGAACACGTAGACGGAGCCGTTACAGCTGGCCACCTTCCAGAAGGACGGCACACAGCTCCACACCTCGGGGAAGCGTAGCCTGGTGAAGCTCTCCAACAGCGGGTTGTAACACACCAGGGAGTCCCCCTCTGCTACGATGAACAGTAGATCCATGTGGGCGGCGGCGTGCATCACTCCCGCCAACGGCAGAACGTAAGGCTTCAATTGGCACTTCTGAGTCTTCGTGTCGAAGCACTGGATGAGTCGTGACGGCTTGGTGAAGAAGTCCATGTCGTTCTCTTCCCCCCCCAGTATGTAGATGGTTCCTCCCAGGTTAACCCCCGCTGCCCCGGACACCGCCGTATCCAGCTGGCTAGTCTCTGTCCACACGTTGTCCTTCACCGTGTAGTAAATCACGGCGTTGGACAGTGTGTCCTGGAGCGTCTTACCTCCCAGACTATAGACGGCATCCTGGAGTGAGACTGAGACCATGGTGTGGCTGAGACGATCTCGGGGCAGCGGGGCACAGCGCTCCCAGTCCATGGTCTGCATGTTACACTTCCACATGCGGCGAGGGATGGACCCCCCGACCACGTAGAGGTCCGGCCCATGTTTACAGGCTGCTGTGATCTGGTGACACAGGCTGTTCTGGCCGCTGACGCTGATGGCATCGTCCTCGTCACAGTGCAGGGAAATGGCCAGGGAGTGGGTCCTCGTCTCCTCCTTACCTATCAGGTAGATGTGCACCATCTCACCGATCTCCTGCAAAGACACAGTGAGGGAACCAATAGTCACTACATGTATAACTAGAATGATATATACTAAAATTGTAGGGGAAAAAAACTAACATTTGTGTCGGTGAACATGTTTTAGCTACGACCTCCGTAAAACTGGGTGCATCTATAAAAAAAAAACTCCCCCCAATCTGATAGAAATATTAGAGACGTGCAGTGGAGTTGAGGGTTCTAGAATGAGAACACTGTACCTTGAGGTTCTCCTGGAGAACAGTGGAGAACTCTTCTCTCTCCACCTTGTTGTGGTTGATCCAGGATTGGATGGCGACCGTGGGGTTCTGAGAGGCTGGAACACCGTCTGGACAACAGAAACACGGGTAAGGGCCTGACAAAATGGCCGCCGCGGCATTACCCAGGTGGGGTACGTTTCCCCCCATTACTATGTAAATCAAATCAAGCAAGGAATCAATAAGTACCTTTGATAATGTCCATGAGGAGACAGAGTGGCAGGTTGAGGAACTCATCAGTCTGGTGAAGTTGGACCAGGTGGATCTTAGCACAATGTTTGGCTGCAGTATACAACTCCTGGTCACTGTGCCTGTCTGCCAGCCACATCACCTACAGCAGGAAGAAGTCAATCAACTGACAGTACTTCAAAAAGCTATTGTGTGGAACAAGATGACAAGATGGTCAGATTGACAGCAGCTACACAGATCCAGTACCTTGACGAATACAATTCACATTTCTATCTTCCTATCAACAAAGGGAACACACATGTGCTCATTAATTCAGACACCAATGATTGGCTGTATCACAGCCAATCAGCTCACCTGTAGGCAATTCTTGACATCTACGGTGCGTGACAGGAAGCGGGAGCATTCTTCAAACAGAGCAGTCAGCTGGTACATGTCAGCCATCTCATAGGTGTCCTGCAGCTCCTCCACTGTCAGCTTCACTGTCCCGTGGTAGATGTAGTCAACCAGCAGCTGGAAGACTGATGCGCTGTATAGAAAATAGACTTTATTGTCCAATTGGTGAGAAACAACTCATTGAGCAGTTTATGGGTCAAGTGCCATGTGCAAAGGGCACAACGGCAGGCGATGGCACCAGGGTTTAGAGACCAGCAGCCCTACCTGACGTCCTTCAGTTGGATGCTACGTGTGTGAGCCTCTCTCAGGTTGGATGTGAACATGGATCTAAAGAAGCTGCTCTGGGCTGACAGTACCAGGCGGTGCAGGTTAAAATCCCTCCCCTCCACCTTCACCGTCACGTCAGCAAACAGGCCGTCCTGAAGACACAGGGATATAAGATGGAGGAACCGTTAATGGCATCATACCTCCGAAACTAATGCTGCACTGGGAGACAGACTTCAAATGAATGGAGCATATATGATTCCTTGGCCCTTTCTCAATTCATCTTTCCTTGATTACTCACATCCTCTCTCCTTGCCTCCTCTTCAAACCCCATTGGAGATGAAGGCCTGAGGGGAGGGAACCTTCACCTCTTATTAGTTTTGAGGAGATAGGATGAGATGAATCAGAGAAAGTTGAATTGAGATTCCTTACCTGCAGACATAGGTCCATGATGCTCTGCACCACGCGGCTGGAGTGGGAGCGGTCTGTAAAGGTGTAACCTAGAAAGTAGTTCTCCTCTGCCACCAAGGAGCCTGCTCCTACACTCTGTCCCCCGAACCTGTCCCTGTCCCCACTGGACTCCATGTCACCAGCTAGCAGGGTTAGGCTACATGAGAACCATCGAGAAACACAACCGTTAGTGTGTATAGTTAAAAACACTGCCGGTTAAGACAACTAAAAAATAACTAAAAAGCAGGCTATAGACTTTACGAATGTGCAGAGATTTAAAACATGCTGGTTCGTGTTTCTATGCGAACTGAAATCACACTGGTTTTAACTGGACTAACGTTATGTATTATTTTGGATTACGAAACCAGAAAAATAGATACTGCTCATTCATTGCCTGTCAGTAAAAGTTAGTTACTGTAGCAAGCGAAGCAACCAAACGGTACAAATCCTTACCGCGCCACTATTCTGACACCAAACACGCCGAGTTGTTTAACTAACAGTTTAATCAATATCAGATTCTGGTTTAAGATATAATTTATTGGCTAGTAAATCTTTTCAGCCTACCTTTGCTCCACTATCTGATCTATTTCATCATACGGAAGACGGCGTAATATTCACCGGAAGTAAACAAACCTTTTTCCTGGCCAGCTCAGCTGATGCTGGTGCCAGAGATAGGTGCTGCCACTGTGTGGTGGAGATATGTTACAACAGTCTACTTCATTTTTTGTGTGTGTAAATCGCAGGTCTCCAATCCTGGTCCTGGGGCACACAGGGTGTACCGAACTTTGTTTAACTACTATACATTCAGTCATAGGCTTAGTGATGACCGTAGTTGAATCGTTGAATTGGTGTGTAGGCCTACTAACGTGATGGAACATAAGCCTGCACACCCAGTAGGTCCCTTAGGACCAGGTTGGAACAACTATGCTGTAAACTTATGAGCCAACTGGCCCTCATGCCTTTTTCCTAGGTGGAAGAATGTATGGCATTCTAGCCTAGACTCGTGGCTATCGGACTGAGTTTTATTGAAGAATAGCAAAGGATAGAAGGAGACAGTGAAATCATCATGCAATCAGAGGTATACAGTCATAAAAGAGAGATGGTGACAAAACCTCGACCAAGAGATCTCATATGGGTCACCGTAGCGATGGTGTGGTGTCAAGATCTTTTAGAAGGTAAGTTATAATTGTTTTTAAACTAACTTTAAATGAAAGATATGTTGTGTTTTGAATGCAATGCATTCATAAATGGATATAAAATAGGTGGATTGAATATCAGGATTTACATTCGCATGTAATTGAATACCGCAACAGGTTCTAAGTGGAAGTTGAGTTAAATTAAGTCCTATATTTCTGAGAGTAACATTATTCATTTTTATCCTGAAAATACCAACTTTCTCTCTCTCAGATGTGTCTGGTGCCGTACATGGCGGTCTTCCTTCCCAGGGCTTGGGCCAATCCATCACCGATTCAAACCTGATGTTTGAGGTTGGAGTTACACTTCTATTAGCCTGGTCCCAGATCAGTTAGTCTGGTCTTGTTGACAATTACCATCAAAGTCAGCAAGACGGAACAAACAGATCTGGGAACAGGCTTAATTTATATGAGCATATTGTATTTTCTCTTTTGTAGTTTCTGTTTTGCCCCACCATCTGTTTCCTCAACTTCTTTCTTGTACATATGTTATTACACTATCTGACCAAAAGTATGTGGACACCTGCTCATATACACTACCTGACCAAAAGTATGTGGACACCTGCTCGTCTACACTGCCTGACCAAAAGTATGTGGACACCTGCTCATCTACACTACCTGACCAAAAGTATGTGGACACCTGCTCATCTACACTACCTGACCAAAAGTATGTGGACACCTGCTCATCTACACTACCTGACCAAAAGTATGTGGACACCTGCTCATCTACACTACCTGACCAAAAGTATGTGGACACCTGCTCCTCCATTAATATGGAGTTGGTCCCCCCTTTGCTTCTATAACAGCCTCCACTCTTCTGGGAAGGCTTTCCACTAGATGTTGGAACATTGCTGCAGGGACTTGCTTCCATTCAGCAACAAAAGCATTAGTTAGGTCGGGCACTGATGTTGGGCGATGAGGCCTGGCTCGCAGTCGGCGTTCCAATTTATCCCAAAGGTGTTGAGGTCAGGGCTCTGCGCAGGCCAGTCAAGTTCTTTCAGACCGATCTCGACAAACCATTATTGTATGGACTTCGCTTTGTGCATGGGAGGGGCATTGTCATGCGGAAAGAGGAAAGGGCCTTCCCCAAACTGTTGCCACAAAGTTGGAAGCACAGAATCATCTAGAATGTCATTGTATGCTGTAGTGTTAAGATTTCCCTTCACTGGAACTAAGAGGCCGGAACCATGAAGAACAGCCCCAGACCATTATTCCTCATCCACCAAACTTTACAGTTTGCACTATGCACTGGGGCAGGTAGGGTTCTCCAGTCATCCACCAAACCCAGATTTGTCCGTCATACTGCCAGATGGTGAAGCGTTATTCATCACTCCAGAGAACGCATTTCCACTGCCCCAGAGTCCAATGGCGGCAAGCTTTACACCACTCCAGCTGACGATTGGCATTGCGCATGGTGATCTTAGGCTTGTGTGCAGCTGCTCAACCATGGAAACCCATTTCATGAAGCTCCCGACAAACAGTTATTGTGCTGACGTTGCTTCCAGAGGCAGTTTGGAACTCGGTTGTGAGTGTTGCAACCGAGGAAAGGCGATTTTACGCACACATTTTTATGCACTACACGCTTCAGTACTCAGCATTCCTGTTCTGTGAGCTTGTGTGGCCTACCACTTTCGGCTGAGCCGTTGTTGCTCCTAGACGTTTCCACTTCACAATGACATTAGTTACAGATGACCGGGGCAGCTCTAGCAGGGCAGGAATTTGACAAACTAACTTGTTGTAAAGGTGGCATTATATGACGGTGCCACGTTGAAAGTCGCTGAACTCTTCAGTAAAGCCATTCTACTACCAATGTTTGTCTATGGAGATTGCATGGCTGTGTGCTCGATTTTATACACCTGTCAGCAACGGATGTGGCTGAAAAAGCCGAATCCACTAATTTGAAGTAGTGTCCACATACTTTTGTATATATCGTGTATCAAATCAAATGTATTTATATAGCCCTTCTTACGTCAGCTGATATCTCAAAGTGCTGTACAGAAACCCAGACTAAAACCCCAAACAGCAAGCAATGCAGGTGTAGAAGCACGGTGGCTAGGAAAAACTCCCAAGAAAGGCCAAAACCTAGGAAGAAACCTAGAGAGGAACCAGGCTATGAGGGGTGGCCAGTCCTCTTCTGGCTGTGCCAGGTGGAGATTATAACAGAACATGGCCAAGATGTTCAAATGTTCATAAATTACCAGCATGGTCAAATAATAATAATCACAGTAGTTGTTGAGGGTGCAGCAAGTCATGTGTATCTTCCCACATTTGGTTATTACCTCTCCATACAGTTCTTGTTGGGTGGAGTAGAGATCGACAAAGACAACAACATCGCTCTGCTGGACCTGGAGATGGCATCTATGAGGCAGGGACGAGCTTTCCTGGCTCACATCAACGACAACATCCCCAAGACGCTCTCTTCTATGGAGCAGATGATGAAGGACCTGGAGGACAAGAGAGGGCCTCTCCCTCTCGCCCAATCCCACTTTGAGAGCCTCATCCTGGGCATGGTCTACTCTGCTCACCAGGCCAAGCTCCAGGAGAGAGAGAAGGACCGGGAGAAATGGGGAGAGGTGCTGATACGTCTGGCTAATACTACAGTCAACGAGCTGCGTAAACTGTAGACCATCACAATATTCACTTAGATTAAGATACAGACTGTTCATTAGCCTGGTCCCAAGCTTGTAATTGTCTTTTTTAATACAGTAAACAAAAGGATATATACAGAACCAGTCAAAAGTTTAGACACACCTACTCATTCATGGATTTTTCTTTATTTTTTACTATTTTCTACATTATAGAATAATAGTGAAGACATCAACACTATGAAATAACACATGGAATCATGTAGTAACCAAAAAAAGTGTTAAACAAATCAAAATATATTTTAGATTCTTCAAAGTAGCCACCGTTCGCCTTGATGGCAGCTTTGCACACTCTTGGCATTCTCTCAACCAGCTTCATGAGGTAGTCACCTGGAATGCATTTCAATTAACAGGTGTTAATTAATTTGTGGAATGTATTTCCTTCTTAATGTGTTTGAGCCAGTCAGTTGTGTTGTGACATGGTAGGGGTGGTATACAGAAGATATCCCTATCTGGTAAAAGACCAAGTCCATATTATGGCAAGAACAGCTCAAATAAGCAAAGAGAAACGACAGTCCATCAATACTTTAAGACATGAAAGTCAATACGGAACATTTCAAGAAATGTGAAAGTTTTTTCAAGTGCAGTCGCAAAAATTATCAAGCGATATGATGAAACTGGCTCTCATGAAGACTGCCACAGGAAAGGAAGACTCAGAGTTACCTCTGCTGCAGAGGATAAGTTCATTAGAGCTACCAGCCTCAGAAATTGTAATCGGCAATTAACTGCACCTCAGATTGCAGCCCAAATAAATGCTCCACAGAGTTCAAGTAACAGACACATCTCAACATCAACTGTTCAGAGGAGCCTGTGTGAATCACGGTCAAATTGCTGCAAAGAAACCACTACTAAAGGACACCTATAAGAAGAAGAGACTTGCTTGGGCCAAGAAACACGAGCAATGGACAATAGACCGGTGGAAATCTGTCCTTTGGTTTGATGAGTCATAATTTGAGATCTTTGGTTCCAACTGCCATGTCTTTGTGAGACACAGAGTAAGTGAAAGGATGATCTCCACATGTGTGGTTCACACCCTGAAGCATGGAGGAGATGGTGTGATGGTGTGGGGGTGCTTTGCTGGTGACACTGTCCGTGATTTAGTTAGAATTCAAGGCATCCCATCTGGGTTGAGCTTAGTGGGACTATCATTTGTTTTTTAACAGGACAATGACCCAGCACACCTCCAGGCTGTGTAAAGGATATTTGACCAAGAAGGAGAATGATGGAGTGCTGCCTCAGATGACTTGGCCTCCACAATCACCTGCATTCAAGGTGATTACCTCATGAAGCTGGTTGAATGCCAAGAGTGTGCAAAGCTGTCATCAAGGCAAAGGGTGGCTACTTTGAAGAATATAAAATTGATTTTGATTTGTTTAACACTTTTTTCGTTACTACATGATTCTATATGTGTTATTTCATAGTTGTGATGTCTTCACTATTATTTTACATTGTATAAAACAGGAAAAATAAAGAAAAACCTTTGAGTAGGTGTGTCCAAACTTTTGGCTGGTGCTGTATATATTTGTTTAAACAAATTATCATCAGCAACAGAGGTATACAGAACACCTGAAACACAATTAATACTTTGAAACACAGTGGAACATTGTAAGACATATTTCAAACATTTGTGGATTTCTATCATGTGGTGTCAATCATGATTGTCCATGTTTATATCCATTCCAGCATTTGCTTTGTTTGTCAATGGAAGTTTTGAATAAAAGAACATGGTTCGAACAACTAAAATATAATAAATCAAATCAAACTTTATTTGTCGCATGTGCCGAATACAACCTGTTTCCTCCAGTATCTTTACACGGTCCTTTGCTGTTGTTCTGGGATTGATTTGCACTTTTCACACCAAAGTAAGTAAGTTCATCTCTAGAAGACAGAACGCGTCTCCTTCCTGAGCGGTATGAAGGCTGCGTGGTCCCACTCTTCCTTAACCATGTCTCAGTAATGACCAACACATCTGGATTGGAGCTGTGAACCCACACTTTCAATTGATCAATTTTAGGTAATAAGTTTCTGGTATTAACGTGCAGAGAACCCAGGGTTTTACGAAAGCAGAAATCAGTGAAGCAGATATCAGAGCACTAGTTAGAATTGGGACTAGCAACAGTAGATGGGCCAGGGTGTACATGCACATTTCCAGATATCATCAACAGTAAAACAATCAAGGCACGGCAGAGGACAGGGAGAGCTCTGCAGTGCTGATTTATGACATTTGAATGTGCATTAGATGGCAACAAGATCATATTGTACAGTAATTTCATCAGGTAATATGAATACAAAGCTGGCGAGAGGTGGTTAGAATAGGATGTAACCAATAGAGAGAGTCCCGGGTGTTGGAACAAACAGTCTCTCCCACGGCTGGCTAAAAAAGCAAGTTCATAGTCAACAAAGCATGCAGGAGACATGAGGCAAATAGCATCAAGCACAAGAAAAATATATAACGACTTGGGGCTAGCCATTGTAAATTCAGAGTCACTCGCCCCAACAGTGCGTGAGTGCTGGAGGCGAGAGCGAAGGCTCCGGAGAGAGGGGGGAGTGTGGCGAGGGTACCTGTACCACACAGGGGGAGACAGACCAGGGCAGACGGTGAACAGATCCCAAGGTGGAACCCAAGCAGCGGTGCGGCAGGCAATGGGAGACAGACCAGGGCAGACGGTGAACAGATCCCAAGGTGGAACCCAAGCAGCAGTGCGGCAGGCAATGGGAGGCTTCTGCATTCCTCTACCTTGACTTCTGCTTTGATTGTGATGCCTCAGAAGGAGCCTTCTTAGCCGGTTTCCTTTCTGACTGTGTGCAGAAATGAAACAATCAGCATTTTTTTTTTACCTTTATTTAACTAGGCAAGTCAGTTAAGAACAAATTCTTAGGGGCAGAACGACAGATTTGTACCTTGTCAGCTCGGGGATTTGAACTTTCAACCTTTCAGTTAATAGTCCAACACTCTAACCACTAGGCTACCCTGCCGCCCCAGCGATGAAAAACAAATCACTCTTATTCAACACAAAACAGTTTGTCAACATACAGATATGATATCCGATGCCTCAACTCTAAATTAATGGAAAATACAGGCACAGAATAATTCCTTGTTATATGTACATATCTACCTCATTAACTCGTACCCCTGCACATCAACTCGGTACTGGTACCCAGTATATATAGCCAAGTTATCATTCGTTACTCATTGTGTATTTATTATTACGTGTTTTTACTTCTCTCTATTTTATTTCTCTCTGCATTGTTGTGAAGGGCTCGTAAGCATTTCACTCTTACACCTGTTGTTTACGAAGCATGTGACGAATAAACATTTATTTGACATTATTTATGGAAATTAGCAGGTATGGAAAAAGTACCCAGTTGTCATACATGAGTAAAAGTAAAGATACCTCAATAGAAAATGACTCAAGTGAAAGTCACCCTGTAAAATAGTACTTGAGAAAAAGTCTAAAAGTATTTGCTTTTAAGTATACTTCAGTATTAAAAGTACAATTATTTGCAAAAATATACTTAAGTAGGCAATCCAAACAGCACAATTTTCTTGTTTTTTTTATTTATGGATAGTCAAGGTCACACTCCAACACTCAGACCTAATTTACAAATGAAGCATGTGTGTTTAGGGAGTCTGCCACATCAGACTCAGTAGGGATGAATTGAACCATTTTCCTGTCCTGTTAAGCATTCCAAATGTAACGAGTACTTTTGGGTGTCAGGGAAAATGTACGGAGTAAAAAGTACAATATTTTCTTTAGGAATGTAGTGAAGTAAAAGTAAAAGTTGTCAAATATGTAAATAGTAAAATAAAGTACAGATATCCAGAAAAACTACTTAAGTAGTACTTTAAAGTATTTGTACTTAAGCACTTTACACCACTGGAAATTAGACCTTTCCAATTAATTTATGACTGATGAAATGGACTCTTCTCAACACGAATACAAACATACACACTTTTTGGTAACTATCACTTTCATTTAGGAACAAAATTGGAATCAACCACTGATCGACATAGTTTATTTAAACTCACATTTACTGTAGCTAGATGGTTGCACAAAGAACAAACGAAAACGGTAGGGGGCAAGGGCAGACAGCCAGACTGCATGTAATGCATGTTCAAATTACTTGATGCACGAGTTCAACATATGTGTTGAGCTCCTTGTTCTTCGTTTTATTGCAATTTCCATGCATACACCACACGTGTTGTGTAACCTACTCTGTAAGTTACAGCTTCTACCCAGTAAGCGGCAGTGTTGTATAAATGGCTTTTATTTGGAAGTTCCGGACTTTTTTCGTTTACCAGAAATAGTTGGGAGGAACTTCCGTTGTTTCAGTCTCCGCTGATTGGTTAAATTTGAAAAATATTTAGTCCGCGAGGTAGAGGGAACGTTGGAGCTGGAAGTAAGAAATCAAACCATAACAATTCACCATGATACGACCAACGTGAGTAGAAAAATTACAATTTCAATAATGAAAACATGATTTATTATTAAAGTTATTTGCAAATAACCAATATCTTTAGACCGTTATTTTCGTAATGTAAACCGCGTCAAGTTGTCGTTGGCTGGCTAACGCTAGCCGACCAGGTCAACTAAGGCTAAATTGGTCGAGTCGCTAACTTGGTTACCTGTTGTTGGATTTTTGATTTGATTTTAGGAAGCATAAAACCCCCCGTAGACCTGCTCCGAAGAAGCCATCCAGCAACCAGAAAGATCCAGTTGGTGTAAGTAAACGACAAACATTCCGTACTAACTAGTCAGCACATTTGAAAAAAAAGTATCTGCCACTGAGTTGGTTACTGTGATCGGTTTAATGATTTCCTCAATTCTCTTGCATGGCAAGAATAACTTAACTAAATCTGTTTGCAAACATAGTTATATATAGTAGTTACTCAAGTTCTATAATAAAGCTACAGCAGAGCCACATGTATTGTATGTCTGGCGACAGGTGGGTTGGGGACCTGATCGAGCTTCATCACATTGAAATTGTGCCCATGGAATTAATCTTTGGCTAACTATATATGATCCAGACACTTTAAGCCAATGAAAACCATGTCTGTAAGTGTTTGATAAAGTGCCCCCCAAATTTCCTATGTAGTACACTCCTTTTGACCAGAACCCTATGCCCCCCCCCGATCAAAACTAGTGTACTAATATAGTTAAAAATTGGTGCACTAAATAGGGAATGTGTTATTTGGAGCTCGCTCTCACGATACTAGAGAAAGAGTTGGGGGACGTCAGGCCGCTCCTACAGGACTACTCTGAGGTGCATCACGTTGTAATTGTTTTAGCTGTAGTTATTGTATTGTTTTGGTGCTGTCTCTCAGGTTTACTGTCGTGTGAGACCTCTTGGAGTGGAGGATGATGAGTGTTGTATTGAGGTGATCAGCAACACCACCATCCAGCTACACGCTCCTGATGGGCTCAAGGCCAACAGGAATGGAGAGTTCAAGGAGGTATGTTTGTCTGAAACCTCTGTGACATGTATTTGTGAAATCTTAACTATTTCCGCTGCTGTTGAAGAAACTGAAAAGCATGTGATGACAGACCCTAAGAATGTAGGAGTGCATGTGTGGCTCAGTCGGTAGAGCATGGCGCTTGCAACGCCAAGCGTCGTGGGTTCGTTTCCCGCTAGGGCCACCCATATGTAAAAGTAGTGGCCCCAGCCGACTTGTAAGTCGCTTTGGACAAAAGCGTCTGCTAAATGGGATATATTATTATTATTATTATGTACGACCCATATATGGGTTGTAAATGGCATATTTGGGCACTGATTAATGCTTAAATTGGAATGCAGTGGCTGTATAGTAAAATGCTATACACAACGACAGAGCTCTGGCTCTGTGCTTCAGGTCGCTGTCATTTTAATAATGTTTACATACGGCTTTACTCATCTCATATGTATATAATGTGTTCTATTCTACTGTATTTCAGTCAATGATACTCTGACATAGCTCATCCTAATATTTTTTTATTTCTTAATTCCATTTTACTTCTAGATTTGTGTGCATTGTTGTGACTTGTTAAATAATTCTGCAATGTTGGAGCCAGTAACAAGCATTTCGCTACACCCGCAATAACATCTGCTAAACATGTGTATGTTGCCTAAATAATTTGATGTGTATGTGTGTTGTCTGACAGCTTTCCCATCCCTCCCACTAATTTGGCAACTTTTGCAAAAAAAAATAGTTGTCTGAGGAAAATGCTGGATGCGACTTGATGTATTTTGAAAGATCAGATGTTGAGGAATGTAATACTTTGTCAAACAGCCGCCGCGGCCAACACGCTGAAGGACTCCATTCTATGCACACCACAATTATCCTTTTCCTTGAATTGCATTGTGAAAGACAACACTAAGATCATATTTCATCATTTAGCTAGTCATATTGGTATATATAACGTGCTTTCAAATGATGCCCACTGGACCCATAATCGTGTTAAAATAATACTAATAATGTGATGGTGGATTTAAGTCAAGGGGTATGAATACTTTCTGCAACCAGTGTTACCCTGTGTTTCATGTCTGTCATTAAAGCTACACGAGGTGCTGTATGTGTCCTGGGATCAGACGGCCAGAGGTTTGGGCTAACAGACTCTTTGCTTTGACAGACGCAGTACTCCTTCAAGAAGGTGTTCTGCATTAAGACGTCCCAGATGGAATTGTTTCAGGATGTTGCCAAGCCCCTCGTGGATGACCTCATTCACAGTAGAAATGGTAAGGGGGAAAACAGGTTCATAACCCTTTCATCTTCTGTTCTGTTGCCCACCAGCTGGTCATCTGTCATCAGAGGCTCGGCACTCTTCAGCTGCTGTTTGACAGGAAGATGAACAGGCCCCTGCAGTTTTATACAGTGGGATGTTATTACAATAAAACCCTCATTGGTATGTTAATGGGGGTGAACTGCATACATGAGTTCTAGATGGGTTGCTTAGCAACAACAACTATGGTAAAAAAAACAGATGGGGTTGGCTGAGATTGACAACATGTAAACTATCATTTGTTTCCAATGTTTATTGAAAACAAGATACATTTGCGCAATGCGCACTTGTCTCAATGCATCGTTATAGTTGTTGGTTACCTAGATAGCTCATTTTAACCATATTAGCATAGACATGACATCAGTCAACACCTCAACAAGACATGGTATCAACAACAAGATAAAATGAGCCACCTAGGATTCTCCACATGGCAGCTTGTCATTGTAGCTAGCTGTCTGGCTATCCAGAATCATAATAACACATGGCAGCTTGTTGTCACTGTAGCTAGCTGTCTGGCCATCCAGAACCATAACACATGGCAGCTTGTTGTCATTGTAGCTAGCTGTCTGGCCATCCAGAACCATAACAACACATGGCAGCTTGTTGTCATTGTAGCTAGCTGTCTATCCACTTGGAACTAAACTGCAGGAAACGGGGAAGGACGACCTGAACTTCCCCATGAGTAACTTGTTTTCCATTGCAAAATGTTTTGCTACGGTGTGCACTAATGCATGTACGACCCTGGAATGTCTTACCATCTCGTGTTGTATGTCTATGAATCAGGGTGTTTTGTTCTTTTCCTTCTCCAGGTCTGCTGTTTACCTATGGGGTGACGGGCAGTGGGAAGACCTTCACTATGACTGGGTCTCCAGGACAGGGGGGGCTCCTGCCCCGCTCCCTAGACATGATCTTCAACAGCGTCGGCCCTTACCAGGCCAAACGATTCGTAAGACAAATAACTTTTTGTTTTTATGTTTTCGTCTTCAAAGCTGGTCTAATGTCCATAATACAATACCGTGTGTTATAATGATGTTGAGACTTGGTTAGAGAAATCTCCCAGCTTCGATCCATATTGAATGGGACAGTCTGGTACTATTTAATTCCACTGTGATGTGCAGGTGTTGAAGACAGATGATAAGAATGGGATGGAGGTCCAGAATCAGGTGGATGCTCTGTTGGAGCGCCAGAAGAGGGAAAACCAGCCAACTGTTGTCCCTAAAACACCCTCCAGGTGAGGGTTTTATAACGAGGAAGCCTGAAACTCAATCTCTCAAATATATTTTCCTTGTGTGATTGTAATACTGTTTGTCAATGGAATGTTTTATTTCGGCCCTATAAAAGTTGCCATGCGGAGAATGTGGACAACAGAATCAAGACATTAAAACATAAATACATTTGAATATTGTTTAATTAACTTAGCAGGGAATCAACTAAATGTATTGAAAGTTAATTAATTTGTCCAAGTTTATCATAAGACATGAATAGAATGTATCAGTGATTCATATTTCCTGTAACTATGTAGCCGTTAGCGATCATGCTAATAAAGTCTTCTGGTAGATGGAAAAGCCTTTCCTAAAAACACATGTGATTTTTGTTGACTAAAACCTAAAGAAAACAGTGAGAAATGAAAACAGCCACAAATGTATTTTATAGGAATCGCAATTCAATCATATACTGTGGAATCGCCATACATATGGTGTCGGCACCTCAGTATGGTGATAGTATTGTGAGGTCCCTGGCAGTTCTCAGCCCTATGTAATACTAAGGGCTTTAAATGTGGGTAGGTTAAGGTATTGGCAGGTGAGGCGGTCTATTTCACCAGCCACGTTGGCGGGTGGTCAATTTGCATGGCTCTACAGTGTGAGCATTTTGTAAAATGTTTATACAACTAGGCATGTCAGTTAACAGATCTTATTCACAATGACGGCCAAACCCGGGAGACGCTGGGCCAATTCTGCGCCGCCCTATGTGATTCGCTATCATGGTTGGATGTGATACAGCCTAGATTCGAACCAGGGACTGTAGTGCACTGAGATGCATTGCCTTAGACCGCTGCGCCACTCGGGAACCCAATATTAAGCATTACATTTGCATATTATAAACTGGGTAGTTCAAGCCATTGTCATGTCTTTACTATCATTAAATTGAAAACAGTTTTATCAAAGATTCCCTGTAATTAGTATAACGCGATCAAAGTAATTAATCGTGTACCTGTAATTAACTAGGAAATAAGGGCACCAGGGAAGGTATTCAGAACTTTAATCCCCCCCCCCCCCCTGTCACTCAGGAACTTGTTCCAGTGTCTGCCTCCCCCTCCGCAGCACAGCCCACTGTAGCCCCTCCCCCTGTCACTCAGGAACTTGTTCCAGTGTCAGCTTGTCAGCAAGAAATCTCTACCAAGGGGTGTGTAGTCTACCGGCCACTCCCCCTCGGGAGCACGGCCCCTCCCCCTCGGGAGCACGGCCCCTCCCCCTCGGGAGCACGGCCCCTCCCCCTCGGGAGCACGGCCCCTCCCCCTCGGGAGCACGGCCCCTCCCCCTCGGGAGCACGGCCCACTGTGCTGACGTTACAAGCGCGGTTCAGAAATTAGGGGGAAACTATTTATTAGAGAAGAATGGAATAACTTTTTCAATGCTATTTAAGGATATTATATTTATCATGTTTCACTTTGGATTTATTAACTACAAAAAGGTTAAGATGTGTGTTTTAATCCTGGTGCTGCTCTCCACACACACGCTTGTTAGCTAGCTATCTCTGGTCCATCATTAAGTCAACTCCAGGAAGTTCAGACATTCAAGGTTCCTCCACGGAAGCCGCTCCTCTTAGGTATAATTCTGTGGACCTAATTCAGATAATGATATCAACAAGATGCCCAGAGCTTCAAGCCTCCTCCGCTACCCTCGCTTGCTCTCTCCTGACACGCAAAATGTCAGTCGCATCTCACGCCCTACACGTGTCTGTCGCCCATGTAAACAAATATAGCTTGGCATGCGCCATATCCGCACTGATTGGTGAAGTAATTTAATGTTGAGCTGAAGGTGAATAATTGATTCTTTCAGAGGTTTAAAATGGAACAAAGGCACAATATAACCTGGTATTTTGTGTGTGTTCCCAGTTCAGAACTTTATTTTGTGGGTCGGAACGGTTGAACAAAAATAAATATGGTTTTGTTCAGAACGGAACGATTCAAAATTAATTTGTTCCAACCCCTGGTTTCCAGGCAGAGGCTGGACCCAGAGTTTGCAGACATGATCAACCCAGAGGAGGCCTGCAGGGCGGACGGGGTGGACGAGGACAGCAGCTACAGTGTGTTTGTGTCCTACATCGAGATATACAACAACTATATCTATGATCTGCTGGAAGAAGCCCCCTACGACCCCATCAAACCCAAGTAAGTTACAGCAGATGGATGGGAATGGATATCGTTGTTTATTTTTCATGTTTCGGTCAGTCTGTAGAAATGGCAAGTATATAACTAGTGAAGTTATGGATTAAAATCCTAACCCAGCATGTTTTAATTTCTCAGCATAACCCTAGATGAGGCTAATTCCTAAAATACAGTGCATTCAGAAGGTATTCAGACCCCTTCCCCCTTTCCACGTTTTCTTATGTTGGAATGGATGTTAAATCCTCAATCTACACACAATACCCCATAATGACAAAGCAAAAACAAGTTTTTAGCTGTTTTTTATTTAATAAATAAGCAAACATTTCTATCGCATTTACATAAGTATTCAGACTCTTTACTCAGAACTTTGTTGAAGGACCTTTGGCAGCGATTACAGCCTCAAGACTTCTTGGGTATGACGCTACAAGCTCAGCACAGCTGTATTTGGGGAGTTTCTCCCATTCTTCTCTGCAGATCCTTTCAAGTTCTGTCAGGTTGTGTGGGGAATGTCGCTGCACAGCTATTTTCGGGTCTCTCCAGCAACGTTAGATCGGGTTCAAGTCCGAGCTCTGGCTGGGCCATTCAAGGACTTTTAGAGACTTGTCCCGAAGCCACACCTGCGTTGTCTTGGCTGTGTGCTTAGGGTCGTTATCCTGTTGGAAGATGAACCTTCGCCCCATTCTGAGGACCTGAGTTCTGGAGCAGGTTTTCATCAAGAATCTCTCTGTACTTTGCTCCGTTCATCTTTCCCTCAAATCCTGACAAGTCTCCCAGTCCCTGCCGCTGAAAAACATTCCCACAGCATGATGTTGCCGCCACCGTGCTCCACCGTATGGTGCCGCCACCGTGCTCCACCGTATGGTGCCGCCACCGTGCTCCACCGTATGGATGGTATTGGCCATGTGATGAGTGGTGCCTGGTTTCCTCCAGACATTTGACATTCATGTCGAAGAGTTCAATAATCAGACCAGAGAATCTTGTTTCTCATGGCTTGAGTGCCAAAAGGCACCTAAAGAAAACTCCAAGCGTCATTTACCTTTTACTGAGGAGTGGCTTCTGTCCGGCCACTACCATAAAGGCCTGATTGGTGGTGTGTTGCAGAGATGGTTGTCCTTCTGGAAGGTTCTCCTATCTCCACAGAGGAACTCCGGAGCTTTGTCGAGTGATCATCGGCTTCTTGTTTTGGTATCATTCCCCAGATCTGTGCCTCAACACGATCCTGTCTCTGAACTCTAAGGACAATTCCTTCGATCGCATGGCTTGGTTTTTCCTCCGACATGCACTGTCAACTGTTGGACCTTATAGACGGGTGAGTGCCTTTCCAAATCATGTCCAATCAATTGAATTTGGAAAGTCCTTGAGTGGCCCAGCCACCACAGCTTCCCATCTGACTTAATAGAGCTTGAGAAATCTGCAAGGAATAATGGGAGGTAATCCCCAAATCCAGATGACTCGGAGTTCATACAGACCCCCCCCCCCGAGACGACTCGGAGCTGTAATCTCCACCAAAGGTGTTTTACAAAGAATTGACACATGCAAATTAGATTTCTGTATTTATTTTTTTAATGCAAACATTTCTAAACTTGTTTTCACTTTGTCATTATGGGGTATTGTGTGTAGATGGGTGAGAACAATTATTTCATCCACTTGGAATTCAGGCCACTGTTGTTGTGCAATAAGTCAAGTCGTATGAATACTTTCTGAAGGCACTGTCTTGCTTCAAATCAGAGTAGTAGCTATCTCCTGGTCCTACTGGCTACTGGCAGGTATAGTTTCATATCAGAGTAGTAGCTATCTCCTGGTCCTACTGGCTACTGGAAGGTATAGTTTCATATCAGAGTAGTAGCTATCTCCTGGTCCTACTGGCTACTGGAAGGTATAGTTTCATATCAGAGTAGTAGCTATCTCCTGGTGCTACTGGAAGGTATAGTTTCATATCAGAGTAGTAGCTATCTCCTGGGGCTACTGGAAGGTATAGTTTCATATCAGAGTAGTAGCTATCTCCCGGTCCTACTGGAAGGTATAGTTTCATATCAGAGTAGTTATTGCAGTCAGATAAATGTGTGTTCCTTACTTTGTTAGGTGGAATGGAGGAGGTACTCCACAGAGGCAGCCCAACCAAGAGTTCATGTATGTCACATATAGAGCATACTCATTTAGCTACATGTATAATATACCCTAATACAGAAGCTTGAATGTTGCAACCAGGAAGTGTTCATGGAATTGTCTGTTGTGCTTTGTAGTGGCAGAATGCTTAATTTAATCATGTTGAATGCTCCATTGCTTTGTTTGTGTTGCTTTAGTCTGGACTGTAATGCTTTCTGTGGCTCCCATCATAATACACAGCATTAGCCTGGTTCCAGATATGTTTGTTCTGTTACGAATGACCATTGTTGTTGGCCAGACGACACAAACAGAGCTTGGACCAGGCTAGCTCAGCATTATCAGTCAGTTGACACTGTCTCTCTCTGTAGACCGCCCCAGTCTAAGCTCCTAAGAGAGGACCAGAACCACAACATGTATGTGGCTGGCTGCACCGAGGTAGAAGTCAAGTCAACAGAAGAGGCCTTTGAAGTGTTCTGGAGAGGTAAGAGTCTCAAACCTTCACTAAACACAGCCCGATTTTTAGACCGTTTGCACAATTATTGGGTGGCGATTGGTCTGTCTGTAAATGCAGCCATTACAGCCCTTTTTTAAAAGTTATTTTTTTTACAGCAATACTGTTTTCTTAAAGTGCTTTACTCGTCCTAGCCACCCAGAGACCAAGCAACATTTTCATACTATCACAGCCCGTCCATTCTGTGTTTGACCTGGGCCCTATCATCTTGAGTAGGTAATTGAGGTTGGTTGGGTGATTTGGTCGAGCTTCATCTCCTGTTCCTTGTTTCATAAGTTGGAAGAAGAGGCTTATAGCCAACACCACGCTCAACAGTCCAGTCTCTCCCACAGTGTGAGGTTGTATAGCCAACACCACGCTCAACAGTCCAGTCTCTCCCACAGTGTGAGGTTGTATAGCCAACACCACGCTCAACAGTCCAGTCTCTCCCACAGTGTGAGGTTGTATAGCCAACACTCAGCTCAACAGTCCAGTCTCTCCCACAGTGTGATGTTGTATAGCCAACACTCAGCTCAACAGTCCAGTCT
Organism: Oncorhynchus masou masou; assembly: GCF_036934945.1. Taxonomy (NCBI): domain Eukaryota; kingdom Metazoa; phylum Chordata; class Actinopteri; order Salmoniformes; family Salmonidae; genus Oncorhynchus; species Oncorhynchus masou. The sequence continues at coordinate 3,668,978 of NC_088233.1, forward strand.
CTCTCCCACAGTGTGATGTTGTATAGCCAACACTCAGCTCAACAGTCCAGTCTCTCTCCCACAGTGTGATGTTGTATAGCCAACACCACGCTCAACAGTCCAGTCTCTCCCACAGTGTGATGTTGTATAGCCAACACCACGCTCAACAGTCCAGTCTCTCTCCCACAGTGTGATGTTGTATAGCCAACACCACGCTCAACAGTCCAGTCTCTCCCACAGTGTGATGTTGTATAGCCAACACTCAGCTCAACAGTCCAGTCTCTCCCACAGTGTGATGTTGTATAGCCAACACCACGCTCAACAGTCCAGTCTCTCCCACAGTGTGATGTTGTATAGCCAACACTCTGCTCAACAGTCCAGTCTCTCTCCCACAGTGTGATGTTGTATAGCCAACACTCTGCTCAACAGTCCAGTCTCTCTCCCACAGTGTGATGTTGTATAGCCAACACCACGCTCAACAGTCCAGTCTCTCTCCCACAGTGTGAGGTTGTATAGCCAACACCACGCTCAACAGTCTGGTCTCTCCCACAGTGTGATGTTGTATAGCCAACACCACGCTCAACAGTCCGGTCTCTCCCACTGTGTGATGTTGTATAGCCAACACCACGCTCAACAGTCCGGTCTCTCCCACTGTGTGATGTTGTATAGCCAACACCACGCTCAACAGTTCGGTCTCTCCCACTGTGTGATGTTGTATAGCCAACACCACGCTCAACAGTCCGGTCTCTCCCACAGTGTGATGTTGTATAGCCAACACTCAGCTCAACAGTCCAGTCTCTCTCCCACAGTGTGATGTTGTATAGCCAACACTCAGCTCAACAGTCCGGTCTCTCCCACAGTGTGATGTTGTATAGCCAACACCACGCTCAACAGTCCAGTCTCTCTCCCACAGTGTGATGTTGTATAGCCAACACCACGCTCAACAGTCCGGTCTCTCCCACTGTGTGATATTGTATAGCCAACACTCAGCTCAACAGTCCAGTCTCTCTCCCACAGTGTGATGTTGTATAGCCAACACTCAGCTCAACAGTCCAGTCTCTCTCCCACAGTGTGATGTTGTATAGCCAACACTCTGCTCAACAGTCCAGTCTCTCCCACAGTGTGATGTTGTATAGCCAACACTCAGCTCAACAGTCCAGTCTCTCCCACAGTGTGATGTTGTATAGCCAACACTCAGCTCAACAGTCCAGTCTCTCCCACAGTGTGATGTTGTAAAGGTGTATTGATGGTAGGTTACTGTGTCTTACAGGACAGAAGAAGAGGCGTATAGCCAACACTCAGCTCAACAGAGAGTCCAGCCGCTCCCACAGTGTCTTCATCATCAAACTGGCCCAGGCCCCTCTAGATGCAGATGGGGACAACATCTTACAGGTAATATCATATATAGTAAATGTCCCTTTTTATCTCATTCTCTGCAATGGAATCAGACAAGGATCTCGCTCCTTAACCGCTCTGGTCTGACCAATCGGAATCCATGGAATCAATGTTTCAAGATGGGAAATGTTCTGTGTTGACTAACATTGACATATACCATGACTCAGTGACGGGGTTCATCAGGAAGTGGATAGAGGATGTTGTTCCCACTGTGACTGGGTTCATCAGGAAGTGGATAGAGGATGTTGTTCCCACTGTGACTGGGTTCATAGGAAGTGGATAGAGGATGTTGTTCCCACTGTGACTGGGTTCATCAGGAAGTGGATAGAGGATGTTGTTCCCACGGTGACGGGGTTCATCAGGAAGTGGATAGAGGATGTTGTTCCTACTGTGACTGGGTTCATCAGGAAGTGGATAGAGGATGTTGTTCCCACGGTGACGGGGTTCATCAGGAAGTGGATAGAGGATGTTGTTCCTACTGTGACTGGGTTCATCAGGAAGTGGATAGAGGATGTTGTTCCTACAGTGACTGGGTTCATCAGGAAGTGGATAGAGGATGTTGTTCCTACAGTGACTGGGTTCATCAGGAAGTGGATAGAGGATGTTGTTCCCACTGTGACGGGGTTCATCAGGAAGTGGATAGAGGATGTTGTTCCCACTGTGACTGGGTTCATCAGGAAGTGGATAGAGGATGTTGTTCCCACGGTGACTGGGTTCATCAGGAAGTGGATAGAGGATGTTGTTCCCACGGTGACTGGGTTCATCAGGAAGTGGATAGAGGATGTTGTTCCCACTGTGACGGGGTTCATCAGGAAGTGGATAGAGGATGTTGTTCCCATTGTGACTGGGTTCATCAGGAAGTGGATAGAGGATGTTGTTCCCACTGTGACTGGGTTCATCAGGAAGTGGATAGAGGATGTTGTTCCCACTGTGACTGGGTTCATCAGGAAGTGGATAGAGGATGTTGTTCCTACTGTGATGATTAGAACCTATCCAAACCAGAAACCCTGGATAGATGGCGGCATTTAACCACGGAAAGGTAACTGGTGAGAGATTTTAAGCATCTTAACTCGCAAGGCTCCCGGGTCAGACGACATGTGCAGACCAGCGGACTGGAGTCTTTACGGGCAGTTTCAATCTCTCCCTATCCCAGTCTGCTGTCCCCACTTACTTCAAGATGTCCACCATTGTTCCTGTGAGCAAAGTTAACTGAACTATATGACTATCGCCCCGTTGCACTCACTTCTGTTATCATGAAGTGCTTTGAAAGGCTTGTCATAGATCCTATCACCTCACCTGACAGTGACACCTTAGACCCACTATAATTTGCATACCGCCCCAAAAGATCCATGGACGACACAATCGCCATCGCGCTGCACACTGCCCTATCCCATCTGGACAAGATGTTTTGAGCGGCTGCTGTTTTGAGCCATAGCGGCTGCTGTTGCTCTACATCCACTGGCATTTCAATCAATGAAGAGGCTGAAATTCATTATTTTACAGTGTGATTTATTTTAATTTTTTTCCCTTCGACCCGAACAATTGGCAGTCGCCAATTTTATTTATCGGCAAAAATACATATCGTCCAAAAGCCAGCTTTTACCAGCTAATGGAAACCGTGCTATGTACATAGTCATTGGACACAGGTCACTTTAATGATTACATCCGGCATTATCAAACTTTTTTTGTCCCATGACCTCAGAATTTTCAGATATCAAAATGTGACCCCAACCAATGTCTACCTTTTTAATTTTTTGGCTATAGCAGTCAATTGTAAAACATAAACAGTATTTTTGATTGACTTCTCAACTCACCATCACATCCTGTTAACCTCTAGCGACAAGCAATCCCGTATCCGGGAGCGTAATCATAGCCTCAAGTGCATTACCATAACGCAACGTTTCCTATTCATGAAAATCGCAAATGAAATGAATATTCAAACACAAGCTTAGCCTTTTGTTAACAACACTGTCATCTCAGATTTTCAAAATATGCTTTTCAACCAAAGCTACACAAGCAATTGTGTAAGAGTTTTGATAGCCTAGCATAGCATTAAGCCTAGCATTCAGCAGGCAACATTTTCACAAAAACAAGAAAAGCATTCAAATAAAATAATTTACCTTTGAAGAACTTCGGATGATTTCAATGACGACTCTCAGTTAGATAGCAAATGTTCATTTTTTTTTCCCCAAAAATATTATTTGTGTGGGAGAAATCACTCCGTTTTGTTCATCACGTTTGGCTAAGAAAAAGACCAGAAAATGCAGTCACTACAACGCCAAACTTTTTTCCAAATTAGCCTCATAATATCGACAGAAACATGGCAAACGTTGTTTAGAATCAATCCTCAAGGTGTTTTTCACATATCTATTCGATTAATATATCAGTCGTGACAGTTGGTTTCTCATCAGAAGCGAACGGAAAAATACTGCAGCTGGCGATTACACAATAATTGCAACGGAGGACACCCAGCGACCACCTGGTAGATGTAGTCTCTTGTGGTCAGTCTTCCAATGATATGCCTACAAATACGTCACAATGCTGTCGACACCTTGGGGAAGCGACAGAAAGCCTAAGCTCATTCGTGGCCCATTCACAGCCATATAAGGAGTCATTGGCATGAGGCGGTTTTTAAAAATGCGGCACTTCCTGATTGGATTTTTATCTGGGTTTCACCTGTAACATCAGTTATGTGGCACTCACAGACTATCTTTGCAGTTTTGGAAACGTCAGTATTTTCTTTCCAAAGCTGTCAATTATATGCATAGTCGAGCATCTTTTCGTGACAAAATATCTTGTTTTAAAACGGGAACGTTTTTCATCCAAAAATTAAAATAGTGCCCCCCATATCCAAGAAGTTAATGTGGGGCTATGACGATAGTCAATTTCAAACTAGTCTTACATTATGTATCTTATATCACCACCACTAATGAGATGTGTGTGGCTTGATGCACGTCCGTCAGAGCTTCTCTAAGTCAGGGGGTGTGGTCAACAGCGAGCACCTCATCTCTGCTGTCACATCCAACCTGGATGGATATTTGGTTTTAACGCAGACGAGAGCACTGAATCCAGCTTCACATCAATATCAGCTGGCGACGGGTACTATCAGTTTAATGGAGTTGGAAGTCTAAGATTTCCCAGGTCTGGGTTCCCAGTGGTTTTGAACACCGCATTAATGCTCAGAGGGAGACTGCAAGGTGTTCCCTTTTGATTCAGGACCCAAAACTCCTCCTTAGTGACCTGGGAATGTGTTGTCTGCAGCATTCGGTCACATGACAGCTCGATCAGCTGTTCGATTTCACTCACTAGCATGTCAACTGAGCCAAACGGCTTGGGAAGTAGGCCCCAAAGAGCTCTTTGGAGCGTTTCGAGGTGAGCATTTTTAACTCGTGTGGGACACTGATGCTGTTTTCTGTTAGAAACATACACAGCCTAGGGAAGGGGGTAAGAATGATTTCCTCTGAATCCACTGATTGGATCACTGCAGAACGTTTTTGTATTTCCTGTGCATGCTTTCTAAGCTATGGATATTTATATACATAGCTAAATGATCCGATCTGGAAGTTGGCAGATCGGTGCTATCGACTTCAGACGAGTCCCGTCACGTTTCCGTGAGAAGACTGATATTTTGGTGTGTAGGGATGTGGGTCGGCAGGGTAGCCTAGTGGTTAGAGCGTTGGACTAGTAACCGAAAGGATGCAAGTTCGAATCCCCGAGCTGACAAGGTACAAATCTGTCGTTCTGCCCCTGAACAGGCAGTTAACCCACTGTTCCTAGGCCGTCATTGAAAATAAGAATTTGTTCTTAACTGACTTGCCTAGTAAAATAAAGGTTTAAATTATTTTTTTTTAAAGTCCCCTGGTCTGCCAAACACTGGGAGCTTTGCCTCCTTCCACGTAGATGTGAAAGGCTGACGTCCACATATCTCTAGCCTTAATAGAATCATTTCTATGGGGATTTTTTTATGATAATTTGTTTTCTGTGGGGGTATGGACATCAACTATAGGGGGGGGTAAAAATAACTGTCTAGTTGAAGAGTAAATATGTATATAAATGTTTTGACTTTTTGTGCTCAGGATAAGAACCAGGTGAGCGTCAGTCAGCTGTGCCTGGTTGACTTGGCGGGGAGTGAGCGCACAAGCAGGACCCGGGCTGAGGGCAACCGCCTCAGAGAAGCAGGTGGGTTCTAGTCACTTTCCATTCAACAATGTCAGGGTTCTCCCCAGGAGGTGGGGTGGGGCTTCTGAGTACAATGGGGGAGGGCCTTTTGAACACCTGCATCTGCCATCGAGAGCCTTCAATGGTATTAAACCAAAGGGAGTTCTTTGGGGAGAACCCTGAGTATAAATGTTACCCACTACCAGAAAACAGTCTTTACTTGGACTGCTGAAGAAGGCTCACATTTTCTTCAGGAAATATGTCTTCTGCTTGTAAGTTGAAATGTATATTTCTGATTTCAGGTAACATCAACCAGTCGCTCATGACTTTGAGGACGTGTATCGAAGTGCTTCGGGAGAATCAAATGTGTGGTACAAACAAGGTTGGGACTGTAATACATTTTGGACCATTTATGTACTCCATACTATCGTTGTGTATATGATGATATAGGCATTGGTCGCGTGTCAGAGAGAATGTTGGTCTCGTGTTGTTGGTCTGTGTGAATCGTTCGGCCTGAAGTTTAAAGTTTACCCCCGGGTTAACATGCATGCTAATCCAGCCCAGCGCCAGTCTAGCCTGGGGCTAAGAACAAGGCACCGTGAACAGGCCTAATGGAAGTCTTTCTCTCTTCCACACACAGATGGTTCCATACCGTGACTCCAAGGTGACTCACTTGTTCAAGAACTACTTTGACGGGGAGGGTAAAGTACGGATGGTTGTATGTGTCAATCCTAAAGCCGACGACTACGAAGAAACCATGGTGAGTCCGTTATCCCCTACGTGGAATAATTCTCCCACCGTTTATTGTTTCTAGGAATGAATGTGTCTTTGGCCTGACATTCTTCTATGGTGACAAAATGACTGCTTGATTGAACCCACAACTTGGCTTTGTGAGCTCCATGCTTTTACTTACTGAGCCACACCGGTCCATGGGTGGTCTGTTTGTTTCTGCAGGTGGTGGTCTGTCTGATCTGTGTGTGTTTCTACAGCTGGGGGTCTGTCTGATCTGTGTGTGTTTCTACAGCTGGGGGTCTGTCTGATCTGTGTGTGTTTCTACAGCTGGGGGTCTGTGCGTGTTTCTACAGCTGGGGGTCTGTGCGTGTTTCTACAGCTGGGGGTCTGTGTGTGTTTCTACAGCTGGGGGTCTGTGTGTGTTTCTACAGCTGGGGATCTGTGTGTGTTTCTACAGCGTGTGGTCTGTGTGTGTTTCTACAGCGTGTGGTCTGTGTGTGTTTCTACAGCTGGGGGCCTGTCTAATCTGTGTGTGTTTCTGTAGCTGGTGATGCGTTTTGCTGAGATGACCCAGGAGGTGGAGGTAGCCAGGCCCGTGGACAGGCCCATCTGTGGCTTAGCTGCTGGGCGCCGGCAGAAAAACCAAGCCTTCAAAGACGAGTTGTCGCGACGCCTGGAGGAACGAGGAGGTCCTGTCAATGCAGGTAGAGAGGATGACTGTTGCCCTTTGAGTGCCACTTGCCAGAAGCTTTTATTCAAAGTCACTCACGGTACAGTGAGGGTATACGGGGCCTTCAGAAAGTATTCAGACCCCTTGACTAATTCCACGATGTGTTACAGCCTGAATTCAACATGGATTGTTTTTCTCACCCGTCTACACACACTACCCCATAATGACAAAGTGATAACATGTTTTTAGAAATGTATTGAAAATAAAATGCATATCTAATTTTCACAAGTATTCACACCTCTGAGTCAATACATGTTAGAATCACCTTTGGCAGCGATGTGAGTCTTTCTGGGTGAGTCTCAGAGCTTTGCACACCTGGATTGTACAATATTTGCCCATTTTTATTAATTTTAAAATTATTTAAACTGTCAAATTGGTTCTTGATCATTGCTAGACAGTCATTTTCAAGTCTTACCATAGATTTTCAACTTGGCCACTCAAGGACAGTAACTGTTTACTTGGTAAGCAACTCCAGGGTAGGTTTGGCCTTGTGTTTTGGGTTATTGTCCTGCTGAATGGAGATTTCATCTCCCAGTGTCTGGTGTAAAGCAGACTGAACCAGGTTTTCTTCTAGGATTTTGCCTGTGATTAGCTCCATTGGGGGTTTTTCAGGATTAAAAAGAAACACTAGTCCTTAATTATTACAAGCATACCCATAACATGATGCAGCCACAACTGTTTGAAAATATGGAGAGTGGTTCTCAGTAATGTATTGAATTTGCCCCAAACATAACGCTTTGTATTCAGGACAAAAAGTTAATTTCTTTGTCACATTTTTTGCAGTATTACTTTAGTGCCTTGTTGCAAACAGGATGCATGTTTTGGAATATTTTTGTTCTGTATACTCCTTTCTTCTTTTCACTCTGTCAATTAGGTTACGGAGTAACTACAATGTTGATCCATTCTCAGTTTTCTCCTGTCACAGCCATTCAACTCTGACTGTTTTAAAGTCTCCATTGGTTTCATGGGGAAATCCCCAGGGGTTTCCTTCCTCTCCGGCAACTGAGTTAGGAAGGATGCCTGTATCTTTGTAGTGACTGGGTGTATTGATGCACCATCCAAAGTGTAATTAATAACTTCACCCTGCTCAAAGGAATATTCAATGTCTTCTTTTTTTGTTTACCCATCTACCAATAGGTGCCCTTCTTTACAAGGCAGTGGAAAACCTCCCTTGTCTTTGTGGTTGAGTCTGTTTTAAATTCACTGCTCGACTGAGGGACATTACAATTATCTGTATGTGTGGGGTACATAGATGAGAGACTTATGAACTATGGTCTGTGTTCCCCTCTGGGTCTAGAATCCACCCAGTCAGTGATGCACCAACTGCTCCAGAACCTTCCCCCTCTGCCTGCCAGCGAGATCACGGACCCCCATGATGATGTCACTCTGCCCCGCCTCATAGAGGTGCTGGAGAAGAGACACAAGATCAGGCAGATGATGACCCAGGAGTACAACAGGGCTGGTAGTATGGTGACCCAGGGGTACAACGGGGCTGGTAGGATGGTGACCCAGGGGTACAACGGGGCTGGTAGGATGGTGACCCAGGAGTACAACAGGGCTGGTAGGATGGTGACCCAGGGGTACAACGGGGCTGGTAGGATGGTGACCCAGGGGTACAATGGGGTTGGTAGGATGGTGACCCAGGGGTACTACGGGGCTGGTAGGATGGTGACCCAGGAGTACAACAGGGCTGGTAGGATGGTGACCCAGGAGTACAACAGGGCTGGTAGGATGGTGACCCAGGGGTACAACGGGGCTGGTAGGATGGTGACCCAGGGGTACTACGGGGTTGGTAGGATGGTGACCCAGGGGTACTACGGGGTTGGTAGGATGGTGACCCAGGGGTACTACGGGGTTGGTAGGATGGTGACCCAGGGGTACTACGGGGCTGGTAGGATGGTGACCCAGGGGTACAACGGGGCTGGTAGGATGGTGACCCAGGGGTACAACGGGGCTGGTAGGATGGTGACCCAGGGGTACAACGGGGCTGGTAGGATGGTGACCCAGGGGTACAACGGGGCTGGTAGGATGGTGACCCAGGGGTACAACGGGGCTGGTAGGATGGTGACCCAGGGGTACAACGGGGCTGGTAGGATGGTGACCACAAACTCATTAAGCTGCGATGGGGCTTTTTGATCACGTCTTAATTTGTTTTCCTCCTCCAGCCGACATGTTGAAGTCCATGCTCCAGGAGCTGGACAGTAGCCTGGTCTCCAAGGAGAACTTGATCCAGGACCAGAGAGGTCAACTGGGGGAGAAGGACAAGACCCTTCATAGCCAGAAGACTGAGATAGACCGTCTGGAGAAGAAGTCCAAGATGCTGGAGTACAAGGTAAACACAATGAAATAGTACCCAATATACTGCTGGCCTTCACCATTCACTACAAGGTATGACAGAGAACAAGTTCCAAAGTCAGGTAGGTTACAGACGGACATATTGAGTGTACCAGGCAGATGGGTAGGTGACAGACGGACATATTGAGTGTACCAGGCAGGTAGGTAGGTGACAGACGGCCATATTGAGTGTACCAGGCAGGTGACAGGCAGACAGCCATTTTGATGCAGAGCCTAGGGCACTTTTTACCATGACAAAATGAGTTTACCCCACCACTGCAGCTCGGGACACACAGCTGTAGGCTATTTGCTCAAGGAATAAGATGTAATGAGGTAGGCGGGCCTATTTCATGAAGTTTCCCCTGGATCAGAGCATGACATGCTTTCACGTTGAGTGGTTCTTGAAAGGAAGAGAGCTTGAAAGATTTTTCTAATACATTGAAGAACTATTGTCATTTTCAATTGATGTAAAAACAGACTTTGTTTACTTGCTGTTTTGAGCTGAAAACATTACTTTGAGATGGTGATGGTGGCAGCATTAAGCCAATCAGAAATGCTATCAGATCCCCAAATGGGCACATTGATTTGCCCGCAGTTCAGGTAGCCTATAGGCCTACTTCTATGTGTAATCGGGTTAACATCCTTACTCAACATTGACAAGCGCTCTCAAGACCAGGACGAAATTGACAACTTGTAGATGTAATGAAATAAACCAAAACTTGTTTATCACAAGTGTAGCTTAGGTTTTGCGCTCTGCAAACAACGTGTCCACTCTGACAATGAGAACAGTAACATGCTGACCAGACACGTCGCGTGTCCATGTTATTCAGTTATAGCACCCACAATGCTCGCGTGCGCCAACGAGCGTCTGCTACGCCAAGGGCTAAAATAGAAGTCATTCCTATTTCTGACGCAGATCGAGCTGCAAGTCCTGCGTCTCCCATCTCATTTGGTTTATAGAAGCAGGTACTCACGTGGGTGATTGAAAGACGAACTGTTGCTGGTCGTCGTGGTAATACAATGAAAGTTTAGATGCCAATCACCATATAAGTTCAAAGATGAAAAGGGGGTGATGACTAGAAATGATTCGGTTGACCGTTTTATGTGTGGATTAATTGTCAGAGTAGAGGACCTTGTGCATTTCAGGTAAATAACAACTCAATGTTTATATCCCAGGACAAATTAGCTTGCAATAGCAAGCTAGCTAGCAAAATTGCCATACATGTTGAATGCTTTTCGACCTGTCCCCAAACTAATGCAATTGGTTTAGAGTTTGATATTTTAACCTGCGTGTTGTGATTGCGTTTGGTGTGGGGGGACAAAATACATTTATGCATGATGGCTGAAATAATAATATATTGAATGCATTAACATAAATTACCATAACCAAATAAAGATTGTAAATGATAGGAATTATAAGATAATGTACTGCTGGTGGTGATATGTAATGGAGAATTGATAGACACTCAAACAATTCACACGATGCAGTTAAAATCTGTCGACCAAACAATCGACCCAGGCAACTAAATGGGGTCAGCCCTAGTGTACCAGTCAGGTATTTCCTGGTCTGTAGTGCCATGTACTGTCACTTAACATCTCTCTCTCTCTCTCTGTCAGATTGAGATCCTGCAGAAGACCACCAACATCTATGAGGATGACAAGCGTACGCTGCAGCAGGAGCTGGAGAGCAGAGAGCAGCGTCTGCAGAGAGAGCAGACGGAGAAGAGACGCATGGAGCAACGCATGCAGGGCATGGTCCAGGACACCAAGCACAAGTGGGAGAAGGAGTGTGTGAGTAGCCTAGAGGAGGGTCTATCTCTGTGCTGCAGCGGGGGGTGGGGAGGAAATCTCTCTCTCTGCAGGAGGAGGAGGATCTCTCTGTGCTGCAGCAATGGGGGGGGGTCTCTGCCCTGGGTCTTTGGGATATTATTTTTAGACTAAAGGAGAGAGTGCCTCCTACTGTCCCATCAAAGACGGGCCTTGTAAACAAAACTTGAGAGATCTACAGGCTTTATTCAAGTCCAGCCAAAACTTTCACAGGATACAGTGATCAGTATCAACTGTGGCCTGTAACAAAATGAAGGGCACCATGGTAGATGGCAGCCAAAGGTTTAAGAGTAGCAGCAGCTGCACTTTGACAAATAACATCACCATAATCAACAACAGATCAAAAGGTTGACTGAATAGTCTGCTTCCTACTGCTCAGAGAAAGACACCATCTGTTTCTGTAGAAAAAGACAACTTTGAATCTTATCTTAACCAGATCATCTCTGTTTTATAAACGTCAACCCATATAAATCCAAATGCCTCAGTATTTATCTGCAGGAACACGTTCCATTGGAGAACCATCTGATGACTGAACATGCAGTTCTTCTGGAACATTCTTACCCAACTTTAACAACAATGCATTTAGTTTTGCCCATATTAAGCTCAAGTTTTAAATCGGCAAAGAGATTCCTGCATACAGTGCATTCGGGAAGTATTCAGGCCCCTCGACTTTTTCCACATTCTGTCACGTTACAGCCTTATTCTAAAATGGATTAAATAAACATTTTCCTCATCAATCTACACACAATACCCCATAATGACATGTTTGCTAATTTATATTTATATACATACATACATACATACATACACACACACACACACACATGTTCTGTCTCCTAGAGATGAATGTACTTTGGTGCGAAAAGTGCAAATCAATCCCAGAACAACAGCAAAGGACCTTGTGAAGATGCTGGAGGAAACAGGTACAAAAGTATCTATATCCACAGTAAAACGAGTTCTATATCGACATAACCTGAAACGCCCCTCAGAAAGGAAGAAGCCACTGCTCCAAAACAGCCATAAAAAAGCCAGACTACGGTTTGCCACTGCACATGGGGACAAAGATTGTACTTTTTTGGAGAAATGTCCTCTGGTCTGATGAAACAAAATAGAACTGTTTGGCCATAATGACCATTTATGTTTGGAGGAGAAAGGGGGAGGCTTGCAAGCCGAAGAACACCATCCCAACCGTGAAGCACGGGGGTGGCAGCATCATGTTGTGGGGGTGCTTTGTTGCAGGAGGGACTGGTGCACTTCACAAAATATATGGCATCATGAGGCAGGAAAATTATGTGGATATATTGAAGCAACATCTCAAGACATCAGTCAGGAAGTTAAAACTTGGTCGCAAATGGGTCTTCCAAATGGACAATGACCCCAAGCACACTTCCAAAGTTGTGGCAAAATGGCTTAAGGACAACAAAGTCAAGGTATTTGAGTGGCCATCACAAAGCCCTGACCTCAAACCTATAGAAAATGTGGGGGCAGAACTGAATTTAAAATAAACAGCCTAATTTACACAAGTATTCAGACACTTTGCTATAAGATTTGAAATTGAGTTCCGGTGCGTCCTGTTTCTACAACTTCAACTTGATTGGGGGTCCACCTGTGGTAAATTCAATTGATTTGACATGATTTGGAAAGGCAAACACCTGTCTATATAAGGTCCCACAGTTGGCAGTGCATGTCAGAGCAAAAAACAAAACCATGAGGTGGAAGGAAGTGTCTGTAGAGCTCCGAGACGACAGTATTGTGTCGAGGCACAGATCTAGGGAAGGGTACCAAAACATTTCTGCAGCATTGAAGGTCCCCAAGAACACAATGGCCTCCATCATTCTTAAATGGAAGAAGTTTGGAACCACCAAGACTGTCCGCCCGGCCAAACTGAGCAATCGGGGGAGAAGGGCCTTGGTCAGGGAGGTGACCAACAACTCGATGGTCACTCTGACAGAGCTCCAGAGTTCCTCTGTGGAGATGGGAGAACCTTCCAGAAGGACAACCATCTCTGCAGCACTTCACCAATCAGGCCTTTATGGTAGTGGTCAGACAAAAGCCACTCCTCAATAAAAGGTAAATGACATCCCGCTTGGAGTTTTCCAAAAACCACCTAAAGGACTCTCAGACCATGAGAAACAAGATTCTCTGGTCTGATGAAACCAATACTGAATACCTTGGCCTGAATGCCAAGCATCACATCTGGAGGAAACCTCAAATGGGAAGGGGGGGAGGGGGTGGGGGGAAGCGGCTGGAAGCGGTTAAACAGCCTCAAATGGGAGGGGGGTGGGGGCGGCTGGAAGCGGTTAAACAGCCTCAAATGGGAGGGGGGTGGGGGCGGCTGCCGAAGCGGTTAAACAGCCTCAAATGGGAGGGGGTGGGGGCGGCTGGAAGCGGTTAAACAGCCTCAAATGGGAGGGGGTGGGGGCGGCTGGAGATGCGGTTAAACAGCCTCAAATGGGAGGGGGTGGGGCGGCTGGAAGCGGTTAAACAGCCGCAGATGGGAGGGGGGGGCGGCTGGGGCAGCCGCAGATGGAAGCGGTTAAACAGCCGCAGATGGGAGGGGGTGGGGCGGCTGGAAGCGGTTAAACAGCCTCAAATGGGAGGGGGCCGCAGATGGGAGGGGGTGGGGCGGCTGGAAGCGGTTAAACAGCCGCAGATGGGAGGGGGTGGGGGCGGCTGGAAACGCGGTTAAACAGCCGCAGATGGGAGGGGGGTGGGGGGGGTGGGGCGGCTGGAAGCGGTTAAACGGCCGGGAGGGGGTGGGGCAGATGGGAGGGGGTGGGGGCGGCTGGAAGCGGTTAAACAGCCGCAGATGGGAGGGGGGGGTGGGGGCGGCTGGAAGCGGTTAAACAGCCGCAGATGGGAGGGGGTGGGGCGCTGGCTTAAACGGCCTCAAATGCGGTTAAACAGCCGCAGATGGGAGGGGGGGTGGGGCGGCTGGAAGCGGTTAAACAGCCTCAGATCCGTGTCTGATGGAATCCTAAGTAACCACTGTGTTACCATGGGCACCTTCCTCCAACGATGCTCCGCTGGATGAGGGGTAGCGCAGGCAAGCCTGTGAGGCGTGTGAAGGCCCCATCCTAAGCACTCCCTGCCACTATAGCTGAGGAACCCCGTCTGATTGGTGCTTGGCCTGGTTGTTTAGGGCGGTGCTCTCCAATGTCTCCTATTGGGTAGCATCCTTCAGTAAGGCCGGTCGTTCCTGGAGCTCCTTGTTCTTTCAAGTGAGGCCAAATCATCCCACCTGTTAAGTCACAAATGTCTTTACATTTTTCACAATTGAAGGTGGCGAGTTACACTAAAACAAACATTTAGAGTTCTCACATTTCTTGGCTTTTGTGGAGTTTAACTGGCTCCCATCTTCAGTCATAACTAGCTTGTATATGCACAGATGGTGTGCACTCGGGTCTGGAAATACAGTCCCAGCACTAAGGCCAACAGCGGCGTGAGGTTTATTTTTTTTTTTAAATGAAGCAGGGTGGCTCCAATAAACAAACTTGGATTCTGTGTTAAACTTCACTCTAGTTGGTCAGAGCAGCTGGCTAACAGCTGGTGGCAAGCACTTTGAAGAACACAAGAAACGTAGATGAGACTTCATCAGGGTGCTTGATCTATACATCTGTTTTCCTACTCGTTAACTTACTCCATTAAGCTCTCGCATTAACACGTGTCCTGAGTTCTTGGTTTTTAACTGACCATCTGGGCACGTGTTGTTAACCCTGGCTGGGCACGTGTTGAGCTAAACGACTACCGCCCCGTAGCACTCACTTCCGTCATCATGAAGTGCTTTGAGAGACTAGTCAAGGACCATATCACCTCCACCCTACCTGACACCCTAGACCCACTCCAATTTGCTTACCGCCCAAATAGGTCCACAAACGACGCAATCTCAACCACACTGCACACTGCCCTAACCCATCTGGACAAGAGGAATACCTATGTGAGAATGCTGTTCATCGACTACAGCTCGGCATTTAACACCATAGTACCCTCCAAGCTCGTCATCAAGCTCGAGACCCTGGGTCTCGACCCCGCCTGCGCAACTGGGTACTGGACTTCCTGACGGGCCGCCCCCAGGTGGTGAGGGTAGGCAACAACATCTCCACCCCGCTGATCCTCAACACTGGGGCCCCACAAGGGTGCGTTCTGAGCCCTCTCCTGTACTCCCTATTCACCCACGACTGCGTGGCCACGCACGCCTCCAACTCAATCATCAAGTTTGCGGACGACACAACAGTGGTAGGTTGAGCGCCCTCGGAGTGTGGCGTCAGGAAAATAACCTCACACTCAACGTCAACAAAACTAAGGAGATGATTGTGGACTTCAGGAAACAGCAGAGGGAACAACCCCCTATCCACATCGATGGAACAGTAGTGGAGAGAGTAACAAGTTTTAAGTTCCTCGGCATACACATCACAGACAAACTGAATTGGTCCACTCACACAGACCGCATCGTGAAGAAGGCGCAGCAGCGCCTCTTCAACCTCAGGAGGCTGAAGAAATTCGGCTTGTCACCAAAAGCACTCACAAACTTCTACAGATGCACAATCGAGAGCATCCTGGCGGGCTGTATCACCGCCTGGTACGGCAACTGCTCCGCCCACAACCGTAAGGCTCTCCAGAGGGTAGTGAGGTCTGCACAACGTATCACCGGGGGCAAACTACCTGCCCTCCAGGACACCTACACCACCCGATGTTACAGGAAGGCCACAAAGATCATCAATGACAACCCCCAACCGAGCCAGTGCCTGTTCACCCCGCTACCATCAAGAAGGCGAGGTCAGTACAGGTGCATCAAAGCTGGGACCGAGAGACTGAAAAACAGCTTCTATCTCAAGGCCATCAGACTGTTAAACAGCAACCATTAACATTGAGTGGCTGCTGCCAACACACTGACTCAACTCCAGCCACTTCAATAATGGGAATTGATGGGAAAGGATGTAAAATATATCACTAGCCACTTTAAACAATGCTACCTAATATAATGTTTACGTACCCTACATTATTCATCTCATATGTATACGTATATACTGTACTCTATCATCTACTGCATCCTTATGTAATACATGTATCACTAGCCACTTTAACTATGCCACTTTGTTTACATACTCATCTCATATGTATATACTGTACTCGATACCATCTACTGTATCTTGCCTATGCTGCTCTGTACCATCACTCATTCATATATCCTTATGTACATATTCTTTATCCCCTTACACTGTGTATAAGAAATTAGTTTTGGAATTGTTAGTTAGATTACTTGTTGGTTATTACTGCATTGTCGGAACTAGAAGCACAAGCATTTCGCTACACTTGCATTAACATCTGCTAACCATGTGTATGTGACAATCTTATTTGTTAACCCTGGCTGGGCACGTGTCGTTAACCCTGGCTGGGCACGTGTCGTTAACCCTGGCTGGTTCTGGTGTGTTTCCAGGAGCGTCGTGTGTGCGCCAAGCAGCTGGAGATGCAGAACAAGCTGTGGGTGAAAGACGAGAAGCTGAAGCAGTTGAAGGCCATCGTGACGGAGAGCAAGACCCCCTCAGACCAGCGCCCTGCCCCCGACAAGCCCCAGCGCCCCTCCCGGGAGAGGGACCGCGTTCCCGCCAAGAGATCGGCCTCGCCGTCACCCGTTCCCGTACGTTACCACGACATGCGCTGCTAGGGCACTGACTCATCCAGCTAATATAATACTGAAGTGGTTTCCTTTCCTAATCAAACTACCGTTTCCCCCTTTACTGCTAACAGGTTGACCAGCCTCTGTTGACTGGCAGGTCTGTTAATCATGATGTCAAAACACATCTGACTGACTGACTAGCAGGTCTGTTAATCATGATGTCAAAACACATCTGACTGACTGGCAGGTCTGTTAATCATGATGTCAAAACACATCTGACTGACTGACTGGCAGGTCTGTTAATCATGATGTCAAAACACATCTGACTGACTGACTGGCAGGTCTGTTAATCATGATGTCAAAACACATCTGACTGACTGACTGACAGGTCTGTTAATCATGATGTCAAAACGCATCTGACTGACTGACTGGCAGGTCTGTTAATCATGATGTCAAAACACATCTGACTGACTGGCAGGTCTGTTAATCATGATGTCAAAACACATCTGACTGACTGGCAGGTCTGTTAATCATGATGTCAAAACGCATCTGACTGACTGACTGGCAGGTCTGTTAATCATGATGTCAAAACGCATCTGACTGACTGACTGGCAGGTCTGTTAATCATGATGTCAAAACACATCTGACTGACTGACTGGCAGGTCTGTTAATCATGATGTCAAAACACATCTGACTGACTGACTGGCAGGTCTGTTAATCATGATGTCAAAACGCATCTGACTGACTGGCAGGTCTGTTAATCATGATGTCAAAACGCATCTGACTGACTGGCAGGTCTGTTAATCATGATGTCAAAACACATCTGACTGACTGACTGGCAGGTCTGTTAATCATGATGTCAAAACACATCTGACTGACTGGCAGGTCTGTTAATCATGATGTCAAAACGCATCTGACTGACTGGCAGGTCTGTTAATCATGATGTCAAAACACATCTGACTGACTGGCAGGTCTGTTAATCATGATGTCAAAACACATCTGACTGACTGGCAGGTCTGTTAATCATGATGTCAAAACGCAACTGACTGACTGACAGGTCTGTTAATCATGATGTCAAAACACATCTGACTGGCTGACTGGCAGGTCTGTTAATCATGATGTCAAAACACATCTGACTGACTGGCAGGTCTGTTAATCATGATGTCAAAACGCATCTGACTGACTGGCAGGTCTGTTAATCATGATGTCAAAACGCATCTGACTGACTGGCAGGTCTGACATGACAAAACGCATCTGACAGGTCTGACTGATGTCAAAACACATCTGGTGAATCATGATGTCAAAACACATCTGGACTGGCAGGTCTGTTAATCATGATGTCAAAACGCATCTGACTGACTGGCAGGTCTGTTAATCATGATGTCAAAACACATCTGACTGACTGACTGGCAGGTCTGTCTGATGTCAAAACACATCTGACTGATGTCAAAACACATCTGACTGACTGACTGGATGTCAGGTCTGTTAATCATGATGTCAAAACGCATCTGACTGACTGACTGGCAGGTCTGTTAATCATGATGTCAAAACGCATCTGACTGACTGACTGGCAGGTCTGTTAATCATGATGTCAAAACACATCTGACTGACTGACTGCAGGTCTGTTAATCATGATGTCAAAACACATCTGACTGACTGACTGGCAGGTCTGTTAATCATGATGTCAAAACGCATCTGACTGACTGACTGGCAGGTCTGTTAATCATGATGTCAAAACACATCTGACTGACTGACTGGCATCTGTTAATCTGACTGACTGACTGACTGGTCTGTTAATCATGATGTCAAAACACATCTGACTGACTGGCAGGTCTGTTAATCATGATGTCAAAACACATCTGACTGACTGGCAGGTCTGTTAATCATGATGTCAAAACACATCTGACTGACTGGCAGGTCTGTTAATCATGATGTCAAAACACATCTGACTGACTGACTGGCAGGTCTGTTAATCATGATGTCAAAACACATCTGACTGACTGACTGGCAGGTCTGTTAATCATGATGTCAAAACGCATCTGACTGACTGACAGGTCTGTTAATCATGATGTCAAAACGCATCTGACTGACTGACTGGCAGGTCTGTTAATCATGATGTCAAAACACATCTGACTGACTGGCAGGTCTGTTAATCATGATGTCAAAACACATCTGCTTGTTATTTTACATGTTTCAATGTGGACTTAATGATTTGAATTTACTGACCCTGACCTTTTTGTAGGTTTAACTGAAATCCACTGTTCTATCCCAGACTTTGTCAGACTTTGATTGTAACATTTATGTAATTGTGTGTTTATCTGGTGTTCATGCAGCCTGTGTTAGTGTGTGCAGCCAGCCATGTATGGGATGAATGGTTTGTAATGGATGGATGCTATGTATCCCAACTAGCTGGTTGACTTGTCTATCTGCACCACCACCATACTCTGTACTCTGCCCTGCAGCCCGTCCACTCCAGGTCCAGCCAGGCCCTAGACCCAGTGTACGCCCCTCCCCATCCCCAGCAGGTCAGACCGTGGCCAGGCTCCCACCCCACCTCCCCTCCTCAGAGCGCTAGCACTGGCACCAGTTCCCTCTCTGTCACCTCCTGCATCTCAGAGTGGGAGCAGAGAGTCCCTCAGGACAGACATGCTGACCCGGCCCAGTACGGGACCCCTAAGACTAGAACCCTAGCTCAGACCCAGGGTCTACCCAGCAACCTTAGCAGGAGGAGAGGCAGGTGTTGGGAGAGGGCCAGAGAAAGAGAGGAAGAGAGAGAGGTTCCTGACCAGACCTGTGATCTCGACCTAGAGGAACAGGAAGGAGCATACAGGGTCAGTGAGTCTCATCAGACTAAGGTGGTAGCAGAGCTGCAGTTAAAGTAGATCAGCTGACCTTTAGGTTTGTGGGGTAATGTTTTTATGAACACTCCCTCTATATAACTGGTACTATGTTGTTGTTTATACTTCAGACTGAAATAAAATGATTTTCTAACGTAACAGGATTGGTTCTTCTAAAACAACATGTCCACTACCAAGCCATGTTTGTTGTTTTCTACCACCTTGATGACTGGTCCCTGATTGATCAGATTGAGTTGTTTTGTTTGGTTGGCTAGATCTATTATTGTCACTAACTCCAGGAATGGTTTTATTGTTAGCAACACGTGATTCTCTGACTTTCACTCTGCTTCGTTTCCGTCGACGACCAGACGGGTCCCCCGGTGCGTGCGGTCCACAGGCGCTCCCACTCTGCGGGCGGGGAGAGGTGGGTGGACCACAAGCCGTCGTCTAACGTGGAGCTGGACACGGTGATGCAGCCCATCCTGGGTTCCAACGCCATTAAGGTCTCGGCCCCCAGCGAGAAGGCCCTAGCCAAGTGTGACAAGTACATGCTCACTCACCAAGACGTGGCCTCTGATGGAGAGATACAGACCAAACTCATTAAGGTATGTACCAGCCAGACTTGCAGAAAGCTCTCTGAATTTATCTACCGTCAAATTTCAATTAATAGCCCAGCCGTTTATTTGCTTTAATCACTGAACACAACCAGCGCTTATTAGAGCCGGGCTTCTATTTCCTTACTAAACCCCCCCCCACCCCCACCTTGCAGTCTCGTCCTCTTCTGATTTTTTTTTTCTCTCCACTTTTTGACTGCCGTTCTCACTCGTTTTGGATCGATCCCAGATTGCCTGGCTGTTGCTTCACCCAAATTTTGTTCTGCCAATTTGATCACTGCTAGCTTGAATTTTATGTAATTTTATTTTAGGTGGCTGACAACGATGACAGAATATTTTTTTAATGGCCGTGGGAATATCAGTTGTCCATTGTAACCTTGAAATCAGTTCATTTAGACACGCTGTTTATTTGCTGAAATGTGTGCCGATGCCTGGTGTCGTAGCGTTTGCTGTCATTACATGTAAAGACTGTTGTCAAATCAATTCTGTGTAATTATTCCTTACGTGATTAAACTAATCATGTAACTTTAATTAACTAGAAAGTTGGGGCACCACGGGAAAATGTTTATAGTTTATTTCCCGAATTAACTCTTATCGATTACAGTCTTCTATTAATGTGTTATGACTTCATCAGTCTCATTCCTGAATGTTGCAAACCCTTGGCGATCTGCACCAACCTTAACATCATGAATCAGCAATATACAAACTGGCTGAGTTAGTAAATGAATAACTAATCAATCACAGAATTGATTAGATCAGTTGTAGATTGTTATAATGGATACGTCAGAGCACCATTCGGTCGTTCAACCGGTTGTGTTTACCAGACTATAGAATTAAAACAGCTGCAGTCTGAATAATTGTTCTTTTAGTTTGTAGATTTCTTAGCCATTTTCAACGTGGGAATGTTCTCCACGTTCTCTGGTCTTGTCCTTTTGGTAGAGTTGTCAACCATTTCAACATGTAGCGACAGCTTCCATGTTTTCTGGTCTATTGTACATTTTGTCAGAAGTTTTATACTTTTAGCAGAACAGGAGGCGTTCAATGACACCGTGTAATGTCTGTGCTCACGGGGGCGTTCCGTGTAATGTCTGTGCTCACGGGGCGGTTCCGTGTAATGTCTGTGCTCACGGGGGCGTTCCGTGTAATGTCTGTGCTCACGGGGGCGTTCCGTGTAATGTCTGTGCTCACTGGGGCGTTCCGTGTAATGTCTGTGCTCACGGGGCGTTCCGTGTAATGTCTGCTCACTGGGGCGTTCCGTGTAATGTCTGTGCTCACTGGGGCGTTCCGTGTCATGTCTGTGCTCACGGGGGCGTTCCGTGTCATGTCTGTGCTCACGGGGCGTTCCGTGTCATGTCTGTGCTCACGGGGGCGTTCCGTGTCATGTCTGTGCTCACGGGGGCGTTCCGTGTCATGTCTGTGCTCACGGGGGCGTTCCGTGTCATGTCTGTGCTCACGGGGGCGTTCCGTGTCATGTCTGTGCTCACGGGGGCGTGGCCACTGACTGATCCTAAGTTACTATGAAAAACGATTCTCATTTAGAAGACTAACATCACGTTGTCTTTCCAAAAGTATTTTTATGCTTAATCATTTATTTTATACAACATTCAGATGCTAACCCCATATTTGAGAAGTGTATACAAACAAAAAAAGTTGTCTCTCCTGTCCTTCATGAGGTCACCAGATGAAACAAACTCGACGTGACTTAAGTGTCCACTGACCATTCCAACTGCTTGGAATACAGAAATACTGTTCAATTATTAAACCTTTAGATGGCCAAGTGTCTCTGTGTTCCACAGTCACATTCCACAGTCACATACATGGCTATATACAAGGAGTACCAGTACTAAGTCAATGTGCAGGGGTATGAGGTAAATATGTACATATAGGTAGGGATACAGTGACTAGGCAACCAGATTAAACAGTAACAGCAGCGTATGTGATGAGTCAAAATGTTGGCCTTCATGATCAATGCAAATAGTTAAACAATAGATACCCGGACTAACTAGTTAGCAGTATTATGGCTTGGTGGTAGAAGCTGTTCAGGGTCCTGTTGGTTCCAGACTTGGTGCATCGGTACTGCTTGCCGTGCGGTAGCGAAGAGAACCGTCTATGACTTGGGTGGCTGGAGTTTATGACCATTTTTAGGGCCTTCCTCTGACAACGCCCTGTGTAAAGTGTATATAGGGCCTTGCAGTTGGATGCCAAGCAGTTACCATACCAAGCGGTGATGCAGCCGGTCAAGATGCTCTCAATGGTGCAGCTGTAGAACTTTTTGAGGATCTGAGGGCCCATACAAAATATTTTCTTGATGTGTGTACGATGATAATTCCTAAGTGATATGGGCACCGAACTTGAAGCTCTCGTCCTGCTCCACTACAGCCCCGTTCGGTGTGGATGGGGGCGTGCTCGGCCCTCCTTTTCCTGTAGTCCACGATCAGCCCCTTGGTCTTGCTGACGTAGAGAAAAAGGTTGTTGTCCTGACATCACACTGCCAGGTGTCTGACGACCTCCCTATAGGCTCTCGTCGTCGATCGGACCAGCAAACTTAATAATGTTGTTGGTGTTGTCCACGGCCACGCAGTTGTGGGTGAAGAGGGAGTACAGGAGGGGACTGAGCACCCGAGTGGCCCACGTGTTGAGGGTCATCATGGCGGATGTGTTGCTTACACTCAGGGCCTGGGGGTGGCTCGTCAGGAAGTCGAGGATCCAGTTGCAGAGGCAGGTGTTTAGTCCCAGGAACCTTAGCTTAGTAATGAGCTTGGAAGGAACTATAGTGTTGAACGCTGAGCTGTAGTCAATGAACAGCATTCTCACGTCAGTGTCCCTCTTGTCCAGGTGGGAAAGGGCAGTGTGGAGTGCAATAGATATTGCGTCATCTGTTGATCTGTTGGGGCGGTATACGAATTGGAGTGGGCCGAGGGTGTCCGGGATGATGGATTTGATGTGAGCCATGTCAGCCTTTCAAATAATTTCAGCGCTACATGTGTAAGTGTTACGGGGTGGTAATCATTTATAGGTTACTTTGGTGTTCATGGGCACAGGGACGATGGTGGTCTGCTAGAAACATGTAGGTATTACAGACGGGGTCAGAAAGAGGTTTGATAATGTCACTTTAGACCCTTGTCAGCTGGTCAGCGCATGCTCTGGGTATGAGTCCTGTTAATCCGTCTGGCCATGCGGCCTTGTGAATGTTACCCTGTTTTAAAGATCCTCTACGGTGAGCGAGATCAGTCATCCGGAACAGCTGCTGCTCTCATGCATGGTACAGTGTTGCTTGCCTCGAAGCGAGCATAATAGGAATTTTGATCGTCTGGAAGGCTCGCGTCACTGGGCAGCTCGTGGCTGTTTCCCTTTGTAATCCATGATGGTTTGCAAAACCGGACACACCTGATTTGCATCAGAAACGGCGTAGTAGGATTCGATCTTTGTCCTGCAGTGATGTTTTGACTGTTTGATGGCTTGTCGGATGTCGTAACAGGATTTCTTATTCGTGTCCCGCTCCTTGAAAGCAGCAGCTCTATCCTTCAGCTCAGTGTTGATGTTGCCTGTAATCCATGGCTTCTACTAACTTACTATTACTACTACTGCTACTTCTACTAACTTACTAGTACTACCACCACCATGCAGAATTGGTCAGGAGCTCATAAAGGTGCCAGCTGTCCATCTCTACAGCGCCATCTTTAATGCTTGTTCTCATGCCTGTATTCCTGTGGGGATCAGGCGCCCGAAACATCTGGTTGTGGGTTCGATTTCCACGGGGGACCAGTATTGAATTTGTATGCACTCACTACTGTGGTGGCTGTGGATAAGAGTCTGCTCAATGACTAAAATGTGAATGTGTTGTGATGCCTGTGTTGTGAACTTTTAGGGTGAAGTGTTCAAGACACGAGGTGGAGGACAGGCGGTCCAGTTCACTGATATAGAAACTCTGAGACAGGAGCTCCCCACTGGGCCAAGGTAGGTGTCCTGTCTACTGCCATTTTATGGCTGCTAACTTAGTACTACATAGACTGAGACAGGAGCTCCCCACTGGGCCAAGGTAGGTGTCCTGTCTACTGCCATTTTATGGCTGCTAACTTAGTACTACATAGACTGAGACAGGAGCTCCCCACTGGGCCAAGGTAGGTGTCCTGTCTACTGCTAACTTAGTACTGCTATTAGTACCACTGTTACTGCTAACTTGCTGCTACTAGTACCACTGTTATTGCTAACGTAGTACTGCTACTAGTACCACTGTTACTGCTAACTTGCTGCTACTAGTACCACTGTTATTGCTAACTTAGTGCTGCTACTAGTACCACTGTTACTGCTAACGTAGTACTGCTACTAGTACCACTGTTACTGCTAACTTGCTGCTACTAGTACCACTGTTACTGCTAACGTAGTACTGCTACTAGTACTACTGTTACTACTAACGTAGTACTGCTACTAGTACCACTGTTACTGCTAACGTAGTACTGCTACTAGTACCACTGTTACTGCTAACTTACTCAATACATTCATACATCACATGTTTCGCGAGTTGAATTAAAATACTCCAGAAATGTTCCATACGCACAAAAGCTTATTTCTCTCAGATTTTGTGCCAAAATGTGTTTCACATCCCAGTTAGTGAGCATTTCTCCTTCACCAAGATAATCCATCCACCTGACAGGTGTGTCATAGCAAGAAGCTGATTAAACAGCATGATCACTACACAGGTGCACCTTCTGCTGGGGACAATAGAAGGCCACTCTAAAATGTGCAGTTGTCACACAACACCATGCCACATGTCTTGAGGGAGTGTGTAATTGGCATGCTGACTGCAGGAATATCCACCAGAGTTGTTGCCAGAGAATTTAATGTTTAATTTCTCTAACATAAGCTGCCTCAACGTCATTTTAGAGAATTTGGCAGTACGTCCTACCGGCCTTACAACCGCAGACCATGTGTAACCACGGCAGCCCATGACCTCCACATCCGTCTTCTTCACCTGCGGGATGGTCTGAGACCAGCCACCCGGACAGCTGATGAAACTGGGTTTGCACAACCAAAGAATTTCTGCACAAACTGTCAAACCTTTTCAGTGAAGTTCATCTGTATGTGCATCGTCCTCACCAGGGTCTTGACCTGCTCCTCACGGATCAATCCCACTTTTAACTGCACCGGGCAGATGGCAGACGGCGTGTATGGAGTTATGTGGGCAAGCGGTTTGCTGATGTCAACATTGTGACCATGGTGGGGTTATGGTCACAATGTTGACATAGGGTTATGGTATGGGCAGGCATAAGCTACGGACAATGAACACAATTACATTGTATTGATTTGAATGCATAGATCCCGTGATGAGATCCTGAGGCCCATTGTCGTGCCATCCGCCTCATCACCTCATGTCTCAGCATGATAATGCACGGCCCCATGTCGCAGGGGCCATGCATTAAAGTTCTTCCATGGCCTGCATATACACACCAGGCATGCCATCCGTTGAGCATGTTTGGGATGCTCTGGATCGACGTGTACGACAGCGTGTTCCAGTTCCCGCCAACATCCAGCTACTTCGCACAGCCATTGAAGATGAA
The DNA here is from genome assembly GCF_036934945.1 of Oncorhynchus masou masou. Lineage (NCBI taxonomy): Eukaryota > Metazoa > Chordata > Actinopteri > Salmoniformes > Salmonidae > Oncorhynchus > Oncorhynchus masou. Next base: position 3,694,759 of record NC_088233.1, read on the forward strand.
CAACAGCCTGATCAGCTCTATGCGAAAGATGTGTTGACTGCATGAGACAAATGGTGGTCACACCAAATGCTGACTGGTTTGCTCAACTTTTTTTTTTTTGGGGGGGGGGGGGGATCTGTGACCAACAGATTCATATCTGTATTCCCAGTCATGTTAAATCCATAGATTAGGGCCTAATTAATTTAATTAACGGATTTCCTTATATGAACTATCTCAGCCAAATATTTTAAATTGTTCCATGTTGCGTTTATTTTTGTTCATTCGTGGAGTGCATTCGGAAAGTATTCAGACCCCTTCGATAGGGTGCAGCGGTATTCTAAAATGGATTAAATAGTTTTTTCCCCCTCATCAATTTATACACAATACCACATGACAAAATGTAAAGCAAAAACAGGTTTATTAGAAACTGAAATCACGTTTACATAAGTATTCAGACGCTGCCCATCCAACCTGACAGAGCTTGAGGCTCTGCAGAGAAGAAACTCCCCAAATACAGGTGTTGCCAAGCTTGTAGCGTCATACCTGAGACCTGAGGCTGTAATCGCTGCCCAAGGCGCTTCAACAACGTACTGTCTGATACTTATGTTATTTCAGTTTTTACAAATGTGCAAACACTTCTAAAAATGTCTAATCTTGAATCCCATAAGAATAGTTTTGTGAATCTTCGATCAGAACGATAAGGTGAAGATCATTGCTTTTGTATCGTCTGATGTCAAACACTCGCTGTGTTCCTCCGTTCAGCCGCAAGAGGAGGTCGTCAGAGGGCAACACTGCCCAGGGGGGCGACCGACTGGAGGGAGACTGGACAGATGTGGAGACCAGGGTAAGAGACTCACTCCCTACACTGGCTACTGTACAGTTTGTCTGGTCCCAGGGCCGTTTTTTGCAGTACAAGCCCGAGTGTTACGAAACCCATAACAAGCCTACTGATTTTGCTGCACTCACTGGTCTGGAACCTGAATCATTATGTCTAGGGGTCCTAGGCCTTGTTGACTGGTCTGGAACCTGAATCATTATGTCTAGGGGTCCTAGGCCTTGTTGACTGGTCTGGAACCTGAATCATTATGTCTAGGGGTCCTAGGCCTTGTTGACTGGTCTGGAACCTGAATCATTATGTCTAGGGGTCCTAGGCCTTGTTGACTGGTCTGGAACCTGAATGAATGTGTGCATTTATGTAAGAAATCAGTGTATGTGCCTCGATGTCGAATATATATTTACTCAGGGAGACGGCAACATTACCTTGGTCCAGGTCCATCTTTGTCTCTGACCTCTTGGTCTTCCAAGCAAATGAGTATTTGTAAAGATGGTATGCCCCGCCCCACATGTACAAAAAGGAAAAATGGCAAAGGCATCCCCAAACTGAACCAAAGGAAAAGCCTCGCTGCTTACCAGCTGGGACCCTGAGCTGTGGTCATCAACCAGGCTCATCAACTGGACAAGGTTTCTGCTGCCCCTGGGGGATGGAGTGTGGAACTGTATCCTGAGTTAAGCAATTAACATCCCATCATGCTTAGGGTCATGTATAAAATGCTGGGAGGCCATTATTTTGACTACCATGGCTATAGCATGACAAAGCCCCCGTCCACAGGGCAGTCTGTCACCAGATCTCAACCCAATAGAACACATTATTGGACATTCTGGAGTGGCTCCCAAGACCAGTTTTCCACCACCACCATCAAAACGCCAAATGATGTGGAAGAATGGTGTCGCATCCCTCCAACAGAGTTTCAGACACTTGTAGAATCTATGCCAAGGTTCATTGAAGCTGTTCTTGCTCGTGGTGGCTCAACGCCCCCCATTTAAGACACTTGATGTTAAAACATTTCTGATCAGTTAACCATTCTAGAAGCGTCCACATTGTGTGTGTTCTATGTTCCAGTGTTCTATGGCTGTGGAGATGAGGGCTGGATCTAACCTGGGTCCAGGCTACCAGCACCATGGACATCAGAAGTAAGTATCATTTATTCCATAGGTTTTATTCAACATGCGTCTGTGTGAACTTTTGGGACACTTTTCAAGGTTTCTAAATGAATACATGAGTGTACAAAACATCAGGAACACCTGCTCTTTCCATGAGACTGACCAGGTGAAGGCTATGATCCCTTATTGATGTCACCTGTTAAATCCACTTCAATCAGTGTAGATGAAGGGGAAGAGACGGGTTAAAGAAGGATTCTTCAGCCTTGAGGCAATTGAGACATGGATTGTGTATTTGTGCAATTCAGAGGGTGAATGGGCAAGACGAGACATTTCAGTGCCTTTGAACGGGGTATGGTAGTGGGTGCCAGGTGCACCGGTTTGTGTCAAGGACGGCAGCGCTGCTGGGTTTTTCACACTCAACAGTTTCCTGTGTGTATCAAGAATGGTCCACCACACAAAGGACCTCCAGCCATCTTGAAACAACTGTGGGAAGCATTGGAGTCAACATGGGCCAGGATCCCTGTGGAACGTTTTCAACGCCTTGTAGAGTCCATGCCCCCAAAGAATTGAGTCTGTTCTGAGGGGGGAAAGGGTTGGAACTGTGTTGTACACTCTGGAAGCATTGGACTCAACATTGACCAGTGGAACCTTGTAGAGTCCATGCTCTGACAAGTTGAGGTTGTTCTAAGGGAAAAGTGTGGAGGGGAGGTGCAACTCAATATTAGGAGATGCTCCCATGTTTGGTATGTTCAGCGTATTAGGAAGATGTGTTTCTAAAGTGAGTAACTTAAGTTTTTGTGTTTGTTTTTTTTAGACGCAGAAAGCCCTGAAGATCCTGTCTGGGCTGCTACATACACCCCCCCCCCCCTGTCCTCTGTCCTCACCCCTCCCTCCTCCTCTGTCCTCACCCCTCCCTCCTCTGTCCCTCCCTCCTCACCTCCACGCGGCTGGTGTGCAATAATAGCTAACACTCTGGAAACTTTTTATTTTTAATCTTTAGCCTTAGTAACAACTATTTAAACATTTCCTATTGCTTTTTTATATATGAAAAACAGTGTGTATATACACTACCGTTAAAAAGTTCGGGGTCACTTAGAAATGTCCTTGTTTTTAAAAAGTCTGTTAAAATAACATCATTGATCAGACTTACAGTGTAGATATTGTTAATGTTGTAAATGACTGTTGTGGCTGGAAACGGCTGATTTTGAATTGAATATCTACATAGGAGCACAGAGGCCCATTACCAGCAACCATCACTCCTGTGTTCAAATGGCACGTTGTGTTAGCTAATCCAAGCTTATCATTTTAAAAGGCTATTGATCACCATTTTGCAATTATATTGTCATAGTTGAAAACTGTTGTGCTGTTTAAAAGAAGGAATAAAACTGGTCTTCTTTAGACTAGTTGAGTGTCTGGAGCATCAGCATTTGGGTTTGATTACAGGATCAAAATGGCCAGAAACGAAGCAGTTTCTTCTGAAACTCGTCAGTCTATTCTTGTTCTGAGAAATGAAGGCTATTCCATGCGAGAAAGATTTCATACAACTCTGTGTATTACTCCTTTCACAGAACAGCGCAAACTGTCAATAACCAGAATAGAAAGTGGGAGGCCCCGGTGCACAACTGGGCCTCTGTACCCCTACGTAGATATTCCTTTTCAAAATCAGCCGTTTTCAGCTACAAAAGTCATTTACAACATTAACAATGTCTACACCTTATTTCTGATCAACTTTATATTTTAATGGACAAAAAGTGCTTTTTTTTTTTTTAAGGACATTTTCAAGTGACCCCCAACTTTTGTACAGTAGTGTGTGTGTGTATATATACATCAACTTATTTTGTAAAATATTTAATATTTTGGTGTGTGGTGTGGTCACATATAAAGCCAGTATTAACTGAATGCATCATGATTCAGCCAAAGATAGACCGCTGTGGTTCATAACGAACTGGGCCTGTTGACAATATAAGAATAGTTCAATGTTTTCAGATTGACTTTAGGTTTTTTTTTCAGGGTAGTTGTATTTTGTTAGGTGGCACATAGGCAAGTCAGTGAAGAGTAGCCTGGTTTCAGATCCGTTTGTACTGTGTTGCTAAATACTATAGTTATTGTGGCGTGACAATGAGCACAGGAGTTGACAAGACGACACAGATCTGAGACCAGGCTAATGTCGGAATACATTTTGTTCAGTGAAATATTTTCTCTGCTGATTTTCTGTCTGTTTGAAACTAAGTTCAAGTCTTCAGTCATGTTCACTTTAGTTTTGAATCAGCTGGTATATTATATTTTTCATATTTCTCTGGTTGTTTTGTAAAGCTATTTTATTCTGGTTTGAACTAAACTGATCTCCACAGCTTTCATTGTAAAAGTAGTTTAGGAATTAAATTCCTTTCAAAACACCTTTTTGTGTAATTATTTTTTATATGGAATGAGTTTTGCACATGAAGTGTTAACTTAGATCATCAGCTGTTTTATGGTACACAATTCTAAAGCCCTTCTGTATAAGAGCATCTGTTAAGTGACAAATGTAAAAAGTATAAATGGCTGGACTGGATATTATAAGAATGACTGTAATTTACTGTAGATCAGCTGTTCTCTTCCTGAACTAAGAATGCACTGGAGGGAAAAGTTAAGAAATATATAAATATTAGGGCGAACAATGTTGGCGTGTCATTGACTATTATACAGGAGAATAGTGTGTGTGTCTATCTATATCCCAGATTTACCACGAGAATGTATCTATTTTTAGTTGTCTATTTACCACCACAAACCGATGCACTAAGAGGCCGTAAGCAAACATGAAAATGCACATTCAGAGGCGGGTCTCCTAGTGGCAGGGGACTTTAAGCAGGGAAACTGACATCTGTTTGACCTCATTTCTACCAGCATGTTAAATGTGCAACCAGAGGGGGGAAAAACTCTAGACCACCTTTACTCCAATCACATACGTGTAGATGACCTCCATTTGGCAAGTCTGACCATAATGCTATCCTGATTCCTGCTTACAAGCAAAAACTAAAGCAGGAAGTACCAGTGACTCACTCAATACGGAAGTGGTCAGATGACTGCTATGCTACAGGACTGTTTTGCTAGCACAGACTGGAATGTTCTGAGATTCCTCCGATGGCATTGAGGAGTACACCACATCAGTCACTGGCTTCATCAATAAGTGTATCAAGGACGTCGTCCCCACAGTGACTGTACGTACATACCAGAACCAATGGATTACAGGCAACATCCGCTCTGAGTTAAAGGGTAGAGCTGCCGCTTTCAAGGAGCGGGACTCTAACCCGGACCCTTATAAGAAATCCTGCTATGACCTCAGATGAACCATCAAACAGGACTAAGATTGATATCAAATGTATTTATATAGCCCTTCGTACATCAGCTGATATCTCAAAGTGCTGTACAGAAACTCAGCCTAAAACCCCAAACAGCAAGCAATGCAGGTGTAGAAGCACGGTGGTTAGGAAAAACTCCCTAGAAAGGCCAAAACCCAGGGAGGCACCAGGTTATGTGGGGTGGCCAGTCCTCTTCTGGCTGTGCCAGGTGGAGATTATAACAGAACATGGCCAAGATGTTCAAATGTTCATAAATGACCAGCATGGTCGAATAATAATAAGGCAGAACAGTTGAAACTGAAGCAGCAGCATGGCCAGGTGGACTGGAGACAGCAAGGAGTCATCATGTCAGGTAGTCCTGGGGCATGGTCCTAGGGCTCAGGTCCTACGAAAGAGCGCGAAGGAGAGAATTAGAGAACGCATACTTAGATTCACACTGGACACTGAATTGGACAGAAGTACTCCAGATATAACAAACTGACCCCAGCCCCCCGACACAAACTACTGCAGCATAAATACTGGAGGCTGAGACAGGAGGGGTCAGGAGACACTGAGCATCAATACAGGACTAAGACTGAATCCTACTACACTGATGCTCATCACATGTGGCAGGACTTGCAAACTATTACGGACTATAAAGGGAATCCCAGCCGTGAGCTGCCCAGTGACAAGCCTACCAGGCGATCTAAATTACTTCTATGTGCGCTTCGAGACAAGCAACGCTGAAGCATGCATGAGAGCATCAGCTGTTCCTGATGACTAATCGTGCTCTCCGTAGGTGATATAAGACCTTTTAAACAGGTCAACATTCACAAGGACGCAGGGCCAGACATATTACCAGGACATGTACTCCGAGCATGCGCTGACCAACTGGCAGGTGTCTTCACTGACATTTTCAGCCTCTCCCTGACTGAGTCTGTAATACCAACATGTTTCAAGACGACCACCTTGGTTCCTGTGCCCAAGAACACCAAAGTAATCTGCCTAAATGACGACCGACGCGTAGCACTCACGTCTGTAGTTGTGAAGTGCTCTGAAAGGCTGGTCGTGGCTCACATCTACAGAGGGTAGTGTGTACAGCCCAGAACATCACTGGGGCCAAGCTTCCTGCTATTCAGGACCTCTACACCAGGTGGTGTCAGAGGAAGGCCCTAAAAATTGTCAAAGATTCCAGCCACCCAAGTCATAGACTGTTTTCTCCGCTACCACACTTCAAGCAGTACCAGATTTCCAAGTCGAGGACAAAAAGGCTTCTTAACAGCTTCTACCCCCAAGCCATAAGACTCCTGAACAGGTAATCAAATGCCTGCCCAGACTGTTTGCATTAAGCCCCACCTTTTTTTACGCTGCTGCTACTCCGTTTTAACCATGCACAGTCACTTTACTCCTACATACATGCACATATTACCTCGACTAACCCTGTATATAGGGGGGCGGCAGGGTAGCCTAGTGGTTAGAGCCTTGGACTAGTGACCGGAAAGTTGCAAGATCAAATCCCTGAGCTGACATGATAAAAATCTGTCTTTCTGCCCCTGAACAAGGCAGTTAACCCACTGTTCCTAGACCAGTTAACCCACTGTTCCCGTCATTGAAAATAAGAATTTGTTCTTAACTGACTTGTCTAGTTAAATAAAATAAAAATAGCCTCCACATTTAATCTGTACCGTGACAGCCTGTATATGGCCTCGTTACTGTTATTTTATTGTTGCTCTTTTCTTAATTGCATTGTTGGTTAAGGGCTCGTCAGTTAGCATTTCACTGTAATACAACACCTGTTGTATTCGGCACGTGACAATTTGAGTTGATAGACATGGCATCTTTGAACCTAATGTTGATGGGCCATACCAAGGTATGCCAGTAAAGAGTTGAACTTTATACCCATTAGAAAGACATGACACCACCGAAGACCTACCATCAGCCCGAGTCCTCGAGTGGCGAGTCCTCTGGTGGCGCGTCCTCGGGTGGCGAGTCCTCGGGTGGCGCGTCCTCGGGTGGCGCGTCCTCGGGTGGCGCTTCCTCGGGTGGCGCGTCCTCGGGTGGCGCGTCCTCGGGTGGCGCGTCCTCGGGTGGCGCGTCCTCTGGTGGCGCGTCCTCTGGTGGCGCGTCCTCTGGTGGCGCGTCCTCTGGTGGCGCGTCCTCTGGTGGCGAGTCCTCTGGTGGCGAGTCCTCTGGTGGCGAGTCCTCTAGTGGCCTTCTGCCACTGAAATAATACCTCTGAAAAGATTACCTGAATGCAGTGGCTATTTTAGCATGTAAATCTTGGTTGGGAAGACTCCCCCAAATGATTTTAGATGCATGCCAGCAAAGCCACTACACAACACTAAACAATACATTAATTGCACTATAAAGGTGACAAATGGTGCCCACAAACTGTTAGGGCCGACATAAAGTTGTCCCAACAGCAGAGTCCCAACACCTTACCACTGCTACACCTGGCTATCAGCGGAGCCTTGTCTGGCAGCGAAACGGTTAATTCAGCTTAATTTACTGCCTTTAAAAAAAACACGATGAGCGGATAAGTGGCAATCTGTCATTTCGATTTAGACATGAGCGAGTGATAACAGACGTAGTCAATATAACTATATTTTTCAGCACTTTTGAAATGTACAACAGAATTCCGAAAATGGACCGTTACAGTGGTCTCCCTGTACACCAAGTCAGAACCGTAGGATAAATAAAGGGAGCAGACAATGAAAGCTCTTGAAATATTCAATGATTACATTTCTCTAGAACAGGTTATAGGCTTCATGTGCACCACCAAGTCAGAACATTCGGTGAAATTAAGAGTTGAAAATACACCAAATGATTAGGGTGAGGCACATGGGCTACAAACATCTTACTACACAACATACACTTAGTGTTACTTTCTTAGCTACAGTATACATATCTCCCTGGCATATTACATCAATTCATGCAGCGGCATACAATAGATTTTTGGACTCGCTTTGTTGTGCTCATTTGAACAGGAAAGTGGAGCGGCGGTCCTTCGTGAGGGCAAATTTATTCATCAGTCTGTCATTCTCTGGATTGATGGTGCTTTCAAGACAACTGGAACCCTGAAAGAAACAAGGTTGAATCATGACATCAGTGATCATCAGGCCAGAGCTCCCGACTTGGATTTCCAGGTTGGATGACAGTTCAAAGCGTATTTTCACGGTCAGAGCAAGTTGCCCCCCCACCTGAGTCATGCTGGATTGACAGCATGGCCAATGTTGAATGTTTATCCTTTTATACTTGGAAAAGAGACCCTTAAACCCAGACTTGGACTTCACACCCTCTCCACTGAATTTGCAGGCCAGTGATTGATTTGCAACATTTGCAGTTAACCACTGATTCCTTCCAGACCCCTCATTGTTGAATTTGCGATTTACAACTTGTTGTGTAATGTTGATGGCCAATGAGCACCGATACATTTTATCTATAATTTCTCTTCATCTGACAAGGATTGAATAGGATTTGTCAGTAGATTGTTGACTTGATTCATGATGATGACTGCTTGCCTAGTTTGCTAGCTGAGATTTTGAAAGTATGATGTTGACATAATCAGTCCAATCAAAGCTACTGTAGATGTGATTCGACATCATTTTACGTGTGACCCATGACCTTGAGCCTTCTTGGGTGGGCATTAATGTAACTCTGGCAGCACCCAAGGGCCTTGAATTTTCGAGCTCTACCTGTAGATGTTCCAGTGACAGAACACTGAGCCGATCACGGCGCAACTAGAGAACATTACCAACCCCTACGCTATGTATTTTCCACTGGCTGCCCCAACACCACAGAAAGCACTCAGCTCAGCTGAAACACCTTGCTCAGCCAGGCTGCAACACCTTGCTCAGCTAGTCTGAAACACCTTGCTCAGCTCGGCTGCAACACCTTGCTCAGCCAGGCTGCAACACCTTGCTCAGCTAGGCTGCAACACCTTGCTCAGCTAGGCTGAAACACCTTGCTCAGCCAGGCTGCAACACCTTGCTCAGCTCGGCTGAAACACCTTGCTCAGCTCGGCTGCAACACCTTGCTCAGCCAGGCTGCAACACCTTGCTCAGCCAGGCTGCAACACCTTGCTCAGCTAGGCTGCAACACCTTGCTCAGCTAGGCTGCAACACCTTGCTCAGCCAGGCTGCAACACCTTGCTCAGCCAGGGCAGCGTTTCACAGAGGGGGACCGTTTCACAGAGGGGCACCGTTTCACAGAGGGGCACCGTTTCACAGAGGGGCACCGTTTCACAGAGGGGCACCGTTTCACAGAGGGGCACCGTTTCACAGAGGGGCACCGCTTTCACCCGCGTTTCACAGAGGGGCACCGTTTCACACCGACAGAGGGGCACCGTTTCACAGAGGGGCACCGTTTCACAGAGGGGCACCGTTTCACAGAGGGGCACCGTTTCACAGAGGGGCACCGTTTCACCGTTTCAGAGGGGGTTACCGTTTCAGAGGGGACAGAGGGGCACCGTTTCACAGAGGGGCACCGTTTCACAGAGGGGCACCGAGGGGCACCAGAGGGGGACCGTTTCACCGTTTCACAGAGGGGCACCGGGGGGGCACCGTTTCACAGAGGGGCACCGTTTCACAGAGGGGACCGTTTCACAGAGGGTTACCGTTTCACAGAGGGTTACCGTTTCACAGAGGGGGACCGTTTTACAGAGGGGGGGACCGTTTTACAGAGGGGGACCGTTTCACAGAGGGGGACCGTTTCACAGAGGGGGACCGTTTTACAGAGGGGGACCGTTTCACAGAGGGGGACCGTTTCACAGAGGGGGACCGTTTCACAGAGGGGGACCGTTTCACAGAGGGGCACCGTTTCACAGAGGGGCACCGTTTCACAGAGGGGCACCGTTTCACAGAGGGGGACCGTTTCACAGAGGGTTACCGTTTCACAGAGGGTTACCGTTTCACAGAGGGTTACCGTTTCACAGAGGGGCACCGTTTCACAGAGGGGCACCGTTTCACAGAGGGGCACCGTTTCACAGAGGGGGACCGTTTCACAGAGAGGCACCGTTTCACAGAGGGTTACCGTTTCACAGAGGGGCACCGTTTCACAGAGGGGCACCGTTTCACAGAGAGGCACCGTTTCACAGAGGGTTACCGTTTCACAGAGGGGCACCGTTTCACAGAGGGGCACCGTTTCACAGAGGGGCACCGTTTCACAGAGGGGCACCGTTTCACAGAGGGGCACCGTTTCACAGAGGGGCACCGTTTCACAGAGGGTTACCGTTTCACAGAGGGGCACCGTTTCACAGAGGGGCACCGTTTCACAGAGGGGCACCGTTTCACAGAGGGGGACCGTTTCACAGAGAGGCACCGTTTCACCTGCTCGGATGCTTTCTCCGATGCTTCTCTTGGCAACCATGAATACATGCAACTGCCTTTAGGAAACCATTTGTAAATGTTGAGTAAACATTTAATAATCCTTTAGTAAACCAAGAGACAATATAACAGTGAAGTAACTAAAGCTTCCTGTGTTTGTCCGGCAGGTGGTTCCTGTTCATGTCCTGTCCAAGATGGAGTACCAGCTGAGTTATGTGGAGTTTTACCAAGACTGTCTGATGTGGGCCGAGACACTAGTACACTCCAGCACTGTCTCCACACTACTACACTACTATACCTCGACTACTACATTATACTACTAAACCACTACACTACTATACTATACCACTACACTACTATACCTCGACTACTACACTACTACATTATACTACTAAACCACTACACTACTATACTATACCACTACACTACTATACCTCGACTACTACACTACTACATTATACTACTAAACAACTACACTACTATACTATACCACTACACTACTATACCGCTACACTACTATAGTGTACTACTAAACCACTACACTACTATACAACTATTACTACACTATACTACTATCACCACACCACTATACTACTAAACTACTATTACCACACTACCATGCTACTATTTCCACACTATCATACCAATACACCACTAATACTACTGTTACCACACAACTATACCACCACACTACTATACTACAATTACTACACCGATATACCACTACACTACCATACTACTATTACAGCACCACTATACTACTACACTACTATACCACCACACAACGACACTACTATCACTACACCGATATACCACTACACTACCATACTACTATTACAGCACCACTATACTACTACACTACTATACCACCACACAACGACACTACTATCACTACACCGATATACCACTACACTACCATACTACTATTACAACACCACTATACTACTACACTACTATACCACCACACAACGACACTACTATCACTACACTACTATACAACAATACTGATATACAATACTACAATACTACCATGCTGATATTACTACACTACTATACCACAGTACTATACTACTACACCACTATAAAGCTATACAATACTACTATACTATTATAGCACCACAATACCATACTACAATACTAATATACTATACCACTACACTACTATACAACAATACTGATATACAATACTACAATACTACCATGCTGATATTACTACACTACTATACCACAGTACTATACTACTACACCACTATAAAGCTATACAATACTACTATACTATTATAGCACCACACTACCATACTACAATACTAATATACTATACCACTACACTACTGTACTACTATACTAATATACTATACCACTACACTACCATACTACAATACTAATATACTATACCACTTCAGTGCCATACTACAATACTAATATACTATACCACTACACTACCATACTACAATACTACTATACTATTATAGCACCACAATACCATACTACTATACTAATATACTATACCACTACACTACCATACTACAATACTAATATACTATATTACTACACTACTGTACTACTATACTGCCACAATAATATACTACCACACCACTACACTGCTATACTACCATACTAATACACTGCTATAGTACTACAAAAGAACACTACTATATTACTACGCTACTGTACTGCTATATTACTACAATAATATACTACTACTCTACTATATTACTACACTACCATACTACTACAATAGCACACTACTATATTACTACACTACCATACTACTACAATAGTACACTACTATATTACTACACTACCATACTACTACAATAGTACACTACTATATTACTACACTACCATACTACTACAATAGCACACTACTATATTACTACACTACCATACTACTACAATAGCACACTACTATATTACTACACTACCATACTACTACAATAGTACACTACTATATTACTACACTACCATACTACTACAATAGCACACTACTATATTACTACACTACCATACTACTACAATAGTACACTACTATATTACTACACTACCATACTACTACAATAGTACACTACTATATTACTACACTACCATACTACTACAATAGCACACTACTATATTACTACACTACCATACTACTACAATAGCACACTACTATATTACTACACTACCATACTACTACAATAGTACACTACTATATTACTACACTACCATACTACTACAATAGTACACTACTATATTACTACACTACCATACTACTACAATATTACACTACTATATTACTACACTACCATACTACTACAATAGCACACTACTATATTACTACACTACCATACTACTACAATAGTACACTACTATATTACTACACTACCATACTACTACAATAGCACACTACTATATTACTACACTACCATACTACTACAATAGTACACTACTATATTACTACACTATTATACCACGACACTACTATACTACTATATGGCTACAATAATATACTACCACACTACTATACTAGTGCAATAGTACACTACTATACTACTAACCACGACCCCAATATATTACCACAGTACTACTACGCAGCTATACTACACTACTATACCGCTACACTACTATACTACCACACCACTACACTACTATACTAGTACACGACAGTATTACTACACTACACTACTATACAACACGACACAACACTACGATATTACAACAATAACACACTACTATACTACTACACTACTATACCACTACACTACTATATTACTACAATACTATACTACCAAACTACTATATTACTATATTACAACACTACTATATTACTACACTACTATACCACTACAATAGCACACCACTATATTACTACACTAATATACTAGTACACTACTATATTACTACACTACTATACCACTACACTATTGTATTGTACTACTATATTACCACACTACTATACCACTATCTTACTACAGTAATATACAGTAATATACTACTACACTACTATATTACTACAATATACTCCTACAATAGCACACTACTATATTACTACCCTACTATACCACCACACTACTATACTACCACACTACTATACTACTATACTACTACACTACTATACCACTGCACTACTATACCACTACTCTACTGTACTACTACATTGATATACTACTACACCACTACAAGAATATACTACCAAACTACTATATTACTACACTACTATACTACTACGCTACTATATTACTACACTACTACAATAATATACTGCTACACTACTATACTACTACATTGATATACTACTACACCACAATAATATACTACCAAACTACTATATTACTACACCACTATACTACCACAAGACTATACTACTATATTACTACACTACTATACTACTAAACTACTATACCACTACACTACTATACCACTACTCTACTATATTACTACATTGATATACTACTACACCACTACAAGAATATACTACCAAACTACTATATTACTTCACTACTATACTACTACGCTACTATATTACTACACTACTATACTACTACAATAATACACTACTATACTACTAAACCACCGCTCCACCATACTACAATATTGCCATAATACTATATGACTACACTACTACCCTAATATACTGCTATACTACACTACTATACCACCACACCACTATACCACTACACTACTACCCTAATATACTGCTATACTACACTACTATACCACCACACCACTATACCACTACACTACTATACCACTACACTACTATATTACTACACTACTATACTACTACCCTAATATACTGCTATACTACACTACTATACCACCACACCACTATAGCACGACACTACTACCCTAATATACTGCTATACTACACTACTATACCACCACACCACTATACCACTACACTACTATATTACTACACTACTATACTACTACCCTAATATACTGCTATACTACACTACTATACCACCACACCACTATACCACGACACTACTACCCTAATATACTGCTATACTACACTACTATACCACCACACCACTATACCACTACACTACTATATTACTACATTAATATACTGCTACACCACTACACTACCATACTAGTACACTACTATATTACTACACTACTATATTACTACAATTGTACACTACTATACTACTACACTACTATACAGCCACACTACTATGTTACTACAATCGTACACTACTATACTACTATGTTACTACAATCGTACACTGCTATACTACTATGTTACTACAATCGTACACTGCTATACTACTATGTTACTACAATCGTACACTGCTATACTACTACACCGCTATACTACTATACCACTACACTACTATACTACTACAATAATATACTACTACACCACTACACTACTAAACTACTACACCGCTATACTACTATACCACTATACTACTATACCACTACACTACCTTACTACTACACCACTACACTACTATACTAGTACACTGCCATACTACGCTAATATATTACTACAATAGCACACTACTATATTACTACACCACTACAACACTATACTACTGCACTACTATATTACTACACTACTATACCACTACACGACTATACTACTACAATAATATACTACTATACTACTACAATAGTGCACTACTATGCCTCTATATTACTAAAATTATATACTACCACACACATATACTGCAATACTATACTACCACAATACTATATTACTAAGCTGCTATACTACTACAATACACTACTATACTATCACACCACTATACTGCTACACTACTATACTACTATACTACGACACTACTATGCTACTACAATACACTACTATACTACCACACCACTATACTGCTACACTACTATACTACTATACTACGACACTACTATACTACAATGCACTAATATACTACCACACCACTATACTGCTATACTGCTATACTACGGCACTACTATACTACTACACCACTATACTACTACAATACACTACTATACTACCACACCACTATACTGCTACACTACTACACTTCAGCACTGTCTCCTATATAGGTAAGACTTCAGTGAACAGTCTACTCCAGTCAAATCGCAAAACTAAGCAAGAACTGCCAGTGGCACGGAATGGATGAATGGAAAACACTGAATGTTTTAGCTAAATGTTTTTAATCATTTCCCTCCTCCTCCTCCTCCTTCAGTGGAATACCCCGGTGGTGACTCACTGCTCTCACATGACTGTTTGGTTGTTTACTTTGCTCTGTTGCCACGACTACAGCCATTTATGGGTCTAACTAAAGAATGCACCACAGAGGGAATGAGAGAGCAGCCAACTAATGTTTCAGCCTCACAGAGTTGGACTTTTCTGTGCTGCTTGATGTTATCTGATGTCTTGAGCTCTGAGAGAGTTTCAGGTTATCTGATGTCTAGAGCACTGGACAGTTTCATGTTATCTGTAGCCCAGGAATGTGTTAGGGACACACCCTGGTGTTATCACTGACACTGTTTTACAGGTCATAGTCAATAATAGTGGACTGTTACACACTGTGCTACAATGTAGCCTAATAGTGGACTGTTACACACTGTGCTACAATGTAGCCTAATAGTAGACTGTTACACACTGTGCTACAATGTAGCCTAATAGTAGACTGATACACACTGTGCTACAATGTAGCCTAATAGTAGACTGTTACACACAATGTAGCCTAATAGTAGACTGTTACACACTGTGCTACAATGTAGCCTAATAGTAGACTGTTACACACTGTGCTACAATGTAGCCTAATAGTAGACTGTTACACACTGTGCTACAATGTAGCCTAATAGTAGACTGATACACACTGTGCTACAATGTAGCCTAATAGTAGACTGTTACACACTGTGCTACAATGTAGCCTAATAGTAGACTGATACACACTGTGCTACAATGTAGCCTAATAGTAGACTGATACACACTGTGCTACAATGTAGCCTAATAGTAGACTGTTACACACTGTGCTACAATGTAGCCTAATAGTAGACTGATACACTGTGCTACAATGTAGCCTAATAGTAGACTGACTACAATGTAGCCTAATAGTAGACTGATACACACTGTGCTACAATGTAGCCTAATAGTAGACTGTTACACACTGTGCTACAAGCCTAATAGTAGCCTATACACACTGTGCTACAATGTAGCCTAATAGTAGACTGATACACACTGTGCTACAATGTAGCCTAATAGTAGACTGTTATACACTGTGCTACAATGTAGCCTAATAGTAGACTGTTACACACTGTGCTACTGTAGCCTAATAGTAGACAATGTACAATGTAGCCTAGCCTAATAGTAGACTGTTATACACACTGTGCTACAATGTAGCCTAATAGTAGACTGTTGTACACACAGGTCTGATAGTTACCTTGAATATCCCTGAGTAGCCATTCTCTATGCTGAACTCACTGCATTCCTTTAAATTGCCATAAAACAGACACTCCCTAGCAACCCAGCTCACTGAATTATGCTATACTAGACACTCCCTAAGGCAAGGGTCTCCAACCTTTTCTAGCATGAGATACTTAATAAAGAAATTAACATAGCGAGCTACATTTATTTTTTGTTGCTTTCAGACAGGCACATTCTTCTCCTCTGCCCCAGGTCCTTAGAGTACGAGAGATAGTCATGTTTTCTGCTAATATACCTGGTAAAATAATGGTTAACGAATAAATGGGGACGTCAAGATACCAAACACAAATAAAGACAGAGCATTAGTCTTGAGCTTGAGCCCTGGTTGGTTGGTTTTAGTCTTGAGCCTGAGCCCTGGTTGGTTGGTTTTAGTCTTGGGCCTGAGCCCTGGTTGGTCGGTTTTAGTCTTGGGCCTGAGCCCTGGTTGGTCGGTTTTAGTCTTGGGCCTGGTTTTAGTCTTGGGCCTGAGCCCTGGTTGGTTGGTTTTAGTCTTGGGCCTGAGCCCTGGTTGGTTGGTTTTAGTCTTGGGCCTGAGCCCTGGTTGGTTGGTTTTAGTCTTGGGCCTGAGCCCTGGTTGGTTGGTTTTAGTCTTGGGCCTGAGCCCTGGTTAGTTGGTTTTAGTCTTGGGCCTGAGCCCTGGTTGGTTGGTTTTAGTCTTGAGCCTGAGCCCTGGTTAGTTGATTTGAGTCTTGGGCCTGAGCCCTGGTTGGGTGATCAATCCCATGTAGTCTATCCCACCCTGAATAGGAGTCAACCCCAAACAGTCCATTCCACCCTGATAAGAATGAGTGTGAGTTGGTCCTTTGTCAGAAAGAGCTCAGACATGACAGAGTGATACCATGCTGTCAGCCAGCCACATCCAGCCTAGGAAACTAACACAACTACAGCTGTTGCGGCCATGACATTTTGCCAGACGGTGATTGTCATGCAAATAACTGCCTGTCTCCCGGTAGTGAACATCTCCCGGCTTCCACGCCTAGCCACAGACACGGACCTAAAAACACTAAGAAATCCATGTTACATAGCCTACACCTTCACAACAAATCCATGTAACATAGCCTACACCTTCACAATTAACCCATGTAACATAGCCTACACCTTCACAATAAACCCATGTAACATAGCCTACACCTTCACAACAAACCCATGTAACATAGCCTACACCTTCACAATAAACCCATGTAACATAGCCTACACCATCACAACAAATCCATGTAACATAGCCTACACCTTCACAATACATCCATGTAACATAGCCTACACCTTCACAACAAATCCATGTAACATAGCCTACACCTTCACAACAAACCCATGTAACATAGCCTACACCTTCACAATAAACCCATGTAACATAGCCTACACCTTCACAATAAACCCATGTAACATAGCCTACACCATCACAACAAATCCATGTAACATAGCCTACACCTTCACAATACATCCATGTAACATAGCCTACACCTTCACAACAAACCCATGTAACATAGTCTACATCTTCACAATAAATCCATGTAACATAGCCTACACCTTCACAATAAACCCATGTAACATAGCCTACACCTTCACAATAAACCCATGTAACATAGCCTACACCTTCACAATAAACCCATGTAACATAGCCTACACCTTCACAATAAACCCATGTAACATAGCCTACACCTTCACAATAAATCCATGTAACATAGCCTACACCTTCACAATAAATCCATGTAACATAGCCTACACCTTCACAATAAACCCATGTAACATAGCCTACACCTTCACAATAATGTAACATAAACCCATGTAACATAGCCTACACCTTCACAATAAACCCATGTAACATAGCCTACACCTTCACAATAAATCCATGTAACATAGCCTACACCTTCACAATAAATCCATGTAACATAGCCTACACCTTCACAATAAATCCATGTTACATAGCCTACACCTTCACAATAAATCCATTCACACCTTCACAATAAATCCATGTTACATAGCCTACACCTTCACAACAAATCCATGTAACATAGCCTACACCTTCACAATAAACCCATGTAACATAGCCTACACCTTCACAATAAATCCATGTAACATAGCCTACACCTTCACAATAAATCCATGTAACATAGCCTACACCTTCACAATAAACCCATGTAACATAGCCTACACCTTCACAATAAATCCATGTTACATAGCCTACACATTCACAACAAATCCATGTAACATAGCCTACACCTTCACAATAAATCCATGTAACATAGCCTACACCTTCACAATAAATCCATGTAATATAGCCTACACCTTCACAATAAATCCATGTAATATAGCCTACACCTTCACAATAAACCCATGTAACATAGCCTTCACAAATAAACCCATGCCTAACCATATGGCCTACACCTTCACAATAAATCCATTATTTATTTTAGACAGGTCTAAAGAAATATGTTATGAAGAAAATGTAGTTTATT
This sequence comes from Oncorhynchus masou masou, assembly GCF_036934945.1. NCBI lineage: Eukaryota > Metazoa > Chordata > Actinopteri > Salmoniformes > Salmonidae > Oncorhynchus > Oncorhynchus masou. The sequence continues at coordinate 3,714,179 of NC_088233.1, forward strand.
TCAGAAGAACAGAATTGCATATTCTGAGTTTTCCCTTCGTTCGGCCCCAATCTGCCTATTCCATATGGCTGTGGGCTACACTAGTTCGTTTAGCAGACAGGATTTGCTTATAATTTCTGTGGCATTATTTTATATGATTTTGTAGTAAGAAGAATAGAATTGAACATAGCTGAATTAAAACAGAAATAATATTTTTCCCCATCGATTTCCGAGGGAGTGAGGCACATCCGGCTGTTCTGTGCTTAGAGGTCAACAAAGAAACTGGTCCTCCGATCTGCGTCATGTAGAGTTATTAATGGAACCTCAGCTGTTCTGTGCTTAGAGGTCAACAAAGAAACTGGTCCTCCGATCTGCTTCATGTAGAGTTATTAATGGAACCTCAGCTGTTCTGTGCTTAGAGGTCAACAAAGAAACTGGTCCTCCGATCTGCTTCATGTAGAGTTATTAATGGAACCTCAGCTGTTCTGTGCTTAGAGGTCAACAAAGAAACTGGTCCTCCGATCTGCGTCATGTAGAGTTATTAATGGAACCTCAGCTGTTCTGTGCTTAGAGGTCAACAAAGAAACTGGTCCTCCGATCTGCGTCATGTAGAGTTATTAATGGAACCTCAGCTGTTCTGTGCTTAGAGGTCAACAAAGAAACTGGTCCTCCGATCTGCGTTCATGTAGAGTTATTAATGGAACCTCAGCTGTTCTGTGCTTAGAGGTCAACAAAGAAACTGGTCCTCCGATCTGCGTCATGTAGAGTTATTAATGGAACCTCAGCTGTTCTGTGCTTAGAGGTCAACAAAGAAACTGGTCCTCCGATCTGCTTCATGTAGAGTTATTAATGGAACCTCAGCTGTTCTGTGCTTAGAGGTCAACAAAGAAACTGGTCCTCCGATCTGCGTCATGTAGAGTTATTAATGGAACCTCAGCTGTTCTGTGCTTAGAGGTCAACAAAGAAACTGGTCCTCCGATCTGCGTCATGTAGAGTTATTAATGGAACCTCAGCTGTTCTGTGCTTAGAGGTCAACAAAGAAACTGGTCCTCCGATCTGCTTCATGTAGAGTTATTAATGGAACCTCAGCTGTTCTGTGCTTAGAGGTCAACAAAGAAACTGGTCCTCCGATCTGCGTTCGTGTAGAGTTATTAATGGAACCTCAGCTGTTCTGTGCTTAGAGGTCAACAAAGAAACTGGTCCTCCGATCTGCGTCATGTAGAGTTATTAATGGAACCTCAGCTGTTCTGTGCTTAGAGGTCAACAAAGAAACTGGTCCTCCGATCTGCGTCATGTAGAGTTATTAATGGAACCTCAGCTGTTCTGTGCTTAGAGGTCAACAAAGAAACTGGTCCTCCGATCTGCGTCATGTAGAGTTATTAATGGAACCTCAGCTGTTCTGTGCTTAGAGGTCAACAAAGAAACTGGTCCTCCGATCTGCGTCATGTAGAGTTATTAATGGAACCTCAGCTGTTCTGTGCTTAGAGGTCAACAAAGAAACTGGTCCTCCGATCTGCGTCATGTAGAGTTATTAATGGAACCTCAGCTGTTCTGTGCTTAGAGGTCAACAAAGAAACTGGTCCTCCGATCTGCGTCATGTAGAGTTATTAATGGAACCTCAGCTGTTCTGTGCTTAGAGGTCAACAAAGAAACTGGTCCTCCGATCTGCGTCATGTAGAGTTATTAATGGAACCTCAGCTGTTCTGTGCTTAGAGGTCAACAAAGAAACTGGTCCTCCGATCTGCGTCATGTAGAGTTATTAATGGAACCTCAGCTGTTCTGTGCTTAGAGGTCAACAAAGAAACTGGTCCTCCGATCTGCGTCATGTAGAGTTATTAATGGAACCTCAGCTGTTCTGTGCTTAGAGGTCAACAAAGAAACTGGTCCTCCGATCTGCGTCATGTAGAGTTATTAATGGAACCTCAGCTGTTCTGTGCTTAGAGGTCAACAAAGAAACTGGTCCTCCGATCTGCGTCATGTAGAGTTATTAATGGAACCTCAGCTGTTCTGTGCTTAGAGGTCAACAAAGAAACTGGTCCTCCGATCTGCGTCATGTAGAGTTATTAATGGAACCTCAGCTGTTCTGTGCTTAGAGGTCAACAAAGAAACTGGTCCTCCGATCTGCTGTCATGTAGAGTTATTAATGGAACCTCAGCTGTTCTGTGCTTAGAGGTCAACAAAGAAACTGGTCCTCCGATCTGCGTCATGTAGCTGTTCTGTGCTTAGTTATTAATGGAACCTCAGCTGTTCTGTGCTTAGAGGTCAACAAAGAAACTGGTCCTCCGATCTGCTTCATGTAGAGTTATTAATGGAACCTCAGCTGTTCTGTGCTTAGAGGTCAACAAAGAAACTGGTCCTCCGATCTGCGTCATGTAGAGTTATTAATGGAACCTCAGCTGTTCTGTGCTTAGAGGTCAACAAAGAAACTGGTCCTCCGATCTGCTTCATGTAGAGTTATTAATGGAACCTCAGCTGTTCTGTGCTTAGAGGTCAACAAAGAAACTGGTCCTCCGATCTGCTTCATGTAGAGTTATTAATGGAACCTCAGCTGTTCTGTGCTTAGAGGTCAACAAAGAAACTGGTCCTCCGATCTGCGTCATGTAGAGTTATTAATGGAACCTCAGCTGTTCTGTGCTTAGAGGTCAACAAAGAAACTGGTCCTCCGATCTGCTTCATGTAGAGTTATTAATGGAACCTCAGCTGTTCTGTGCTTAGAGGTCAACAAAGAAACTGGTCCTCCGATCTGCGTCATGTAGAGTTATTAATGGAACCTCAGCTGTTCTGTGCTTAGAGGTCAACAAAGAAACTGGTCCTCCGATCTGCGTCATGTAGAGTTATTAATGGAACCTCAGCTGTTCTGTGCTTAGAGGTCAACAAAGAAACTGGTCCTCCGATCTGCGTCATGTAGAGTTATTAATGGAACCTCAGCTGTTCTGTGCTTAGAGGTCAACAAAGAAACTGGTCCTCCGATCTGCGTCATGTAGAGTTATTAATGGAACCTCAGCTGTTCTGTGCTTAGAGGTCAACAAAGAAACTGGTCCTCCGATCTGCGTCATGTAGAGTTATTAATGGAACCTCAGCTGTTCTGTGCTTAGAGGTCAACAAAGAAACTGGTCCTCCGATCTGCGTCATGTAGAGTTATTAATGGAACCTCAGCTGTTCTGTGCTTAGAGGTCAACAAAGAAACTGGTCCTCCGATCTGCGTCATGTAGAGTTATTAATGGAACCTCAGCTGTTCTGTGCTTAGAGGTCAACAAAGAAACTGGTCCTCCGATCTGCTTCATGTAGAGTTATTAATGGAACCTCAGCTGTTCTGTGCTTAGAGGTCAACAAAGAAACTGGTCCTCCGATCTGCGTCATGTAGAGTTATTAATGGAACCTCAGCTGTTCTGTGCTTAGAGGTCAACAAAGAAACTGGTCCTCCGATCTGCGTCATGTGCTTAGAGTTATTAATGGAACCTCAGCTGTTCTGTGCTTAGAGGTCAACAAAGAAACTGGTCCTCCGATCTGCGTCATGTAGAGTTATTAATGGAACCTCAGCTGTTCTGTGCTTAGAGGTCAACAAAGAAACTGGTCCTCCGATCTGCGTCATGTAGAGTTATTAATGGAACCTCAGCTGTTCTGTGCTTAGAGGTCAACAAAGAAACTGGTCCTCCGATCTGCGTCATGTAGAGTTATTAATGGAACCTCAGCTGTTCTGTGCTTAGAGGTCAACAAAGAAACTGGTCCTCCGATCTGCGTCATGTAGAGTTATTAATGGAACCTCAGCTGTTCTGTGCTTAGAGGTCAACAAAGAAACTGGTCCTCCGATCTGCGTCATGTAGAGTTATTAATGGAACCTCAGCTGTTCTGTGCTTAGAGGTCAACAAAGAAACTGGTCCTCCGATCTGCTTCATGTAGAGTTATTAATGGAACCTCAGCTGTTCTGTGCTTAGAGGTCAACAAAGAAACTGGTCCTCCGATCTGCGTCATGTAGAGTTATTAATGGAACCTCAGCTGTTCTGTGCTTAGAGGTCAACAAAGAAACTGGTCCTCCGATCTGCGTCATGTAGAGTTATTAATGGAACCTCAGCTGTTCTGTGCTTAGAGGTCAACAAAGAAACTGGTCCTCCGATCTGCTTCATGTAGAGTTATTAATGGAACCTCAGCTGTTCTGTGCTTAGAGGTCAACAAAGAAACTGGTCCTCCGATCTGCGTCATGTAGAGTTATTAATGGAACCTCAGCTGTTCTGTGCTTAGAGGTCAACAAAGAAACTGGTCCTCCGATCTGCGTCATGTAGAGTTATTAATGGAACCTCAGCTGTTCTGTGCTTAGAGGTCAACAAAGAAACTGGTCCTCCGATCTGCGTCATGTAGAGTTATTAATGGAACCTCAGCTGTTCTGTGCTTAGAGGTCTGTGCTTAACAAAGAAACTGGTCCTCCGATCTGCTTCATGTAGAGTTATTAATGGAACCTCAGCTGTTCTGTGCTTAGAGGTCAACAAAGAAACTGGTCCTCCGATCTGCGTCATGTAGAGTTATTAATGGAACCTCAGCTGTTCTGTGCTTAGAGGTCAACAAAGAAACTGGTCCTCCGATCTGCGTCATGTAGAGTTATTAATGGAACCTCAGCTGTTCTGTGCTTAGAGGTCAACAAAGAAACTGGTCCTCCGATCTGCTTCATGTAGAGTTATTAATGGAACCTCAGCTGTTCTGTGCTTAGAGGTCAACAAAGAAACTGGTCCTCCGATCTGCTTCATGTAGAGTTATTAATGGAACCTCAGCTGTTCTGTGCTTAGAGGTCAACAAAGAAACTGGTCCTCCGATCTGCTTCATGTAGAGTTATTAATGGAACCTCAGCTGTTCTGTGCTTAGAGGTCAACAAAGAAACTGGTCCTCCGATCTGCGTCATGTAGAGTTATTAATGGAACCTCAGCTGTTCTGTGCTTAGAGGTCAACAAAGAAACTGGTCCTCCGATCTGCGTCATGTAGAGTTATTAATGGAACCTCAGCTGTTCTGTGCTTAGAGGTCAACAAAGAAACTGGTCCTCCGATCTGCGTCATGTAGAGTTATTAATGGAACCTCAGCTGTTCTGTGCTTAGAGGTCAACAAAGAAACTGGTCCTCCGAAAGAAAACCTCAGGTTCTGTGCTTAGAGGTCAACAAAGAAACTGGTCCTCCGATCTGCATGTAGAGTTATTAATGGAACCTCAGCTGTTCTGTGCTTAGAGGTCAACAAAGAAACTGGTCCTCCGATCTGCGTCATGTAGAGTTATTAATGGAACCTCAGCTGTTCTGTGCTTAGAGGTCAACAAAGAAACTGGTCCTCCGATCTGCTTCATGTAGAGTTATTAATGGAACCTCAGCTGTTCTGTGCTTAGAGGTCAACAAAGAAACTGGTCCTCCGATCTGCGTCATGTAGAGTTATTAATGGAACCTCAGCTGTTCTGTGCTTAGAGGTCAACAAAGAAACTGGTCCTCCGATCTGCTTCATGTAGAGTTATTAATGGAACCTCAGCTGTTCTGTGCTTAGAGGTCAACAAAGAAACTGGTCCTCCGATCTGCGTCATGTAGAGTTATTAATGGAACCTCAGCTGTTCTGTGCTTAGAGGTCAACAAAGAAACTGGTCCTCCGATCTGCGTCATGTAGAGTTATTAATGGAACCTCAGCTGTTCTGTGCTTAGAGGTCAACAAAGAAACTGGTCCTCCGATCTGCTTCATGTAGAGTTATTAATGGAACCTCAGCTGTTCTGTGCTTAGAGGTCAACAAAGAAACTGGTCCTCCGATCTGCTCATGTAGAGTTATTAATGGAACCTCAGCTGTTCTGTGCTTAGAGGTCAACAAAGAAACTGGTCCTCCGATCTGCTTCATGTAGAGTTATTAATGGAACCTCAGCTGTTCTGTGCTTAGAGGTCAACAAAGAAACTGGTCCTCCGATCTGCGTCATGTAGAGTTATTAATGGAACCTCAGCTGTTCTGTGCTTAGAGGTCAACAAAGAAACTGGTCCTCCGATCTGCGTCATGTAGAGTTATTAATGGAACCTCAGCTGTTCTGTGCTTAGAGGTCAACAAAGAAACTGGTCCTCCGATCTGCGTCATGTAGAGTTATTAATGGAACCTCAGCTGTTCTGTGCTTAGAGGTCAACAAAGAAACTGGTCCTCCGATCTGCTTCATGTAGAGTTATTAATGGAACCTCAGCTGTTCTGTGCTTAGAGGTCAACAAAGAAACTGGTCCTCAGCTGTCAACAAAGAAACTGGTCCTCGATCTGCTTCATGTAGAGTTATTAATGGAACCTCAGCTGTTCTGTGCTTAGAGGTCAACAAAGAAACTGGTCCTCCGATCTGCGTCATGTAGAGTTATTAATGGAACCTCAGCTGTTCTGTGCTTAGAGGTCAACAAAGAAACTGGTCCTCCGATCTGCTTCATGTAGAGTTATTAATGGAACCTCAGCTGTTCTGTGCTTAGAGGTCAACAAAGAAACTGGTCCTCCGATCTGCTGTTCTCTTATGTGGTCCTCCGATCTGAGTTATTAATGGAACCTCAGCTGTTCTGTGCTTAGAGGTCAACAAAGAAACTGGTCCTCCGATCTGCTTCATGTAGAGTTATTAATGGAACCTCAGCTGTTCTGTGCTTAGAGGTCAACAAAGAAACTGGTCCTCCGATCTGCTTCATGTAGAGTTATTAATGGAACCTCAGCTGTTCTGTGCTTAGAGGTCAACAAAGAAACTGGTCCTCCGATCTGCTTCATGTAGAGTTATTAATGGAACCTCAGCTGTTCTGTGCTTAGAGGTCAACAAAGAAACTGGTCCTCCGATCTGCTTCATGTAGAGTTATTAATGGAACCTCAGCTGTTCTGTGCTTAGAGGTCAACAAAGAAACTGGTCCTCCGATCTGCTTCATGTAGAGTTATTAATGGAACCTCAGCTGTTCTGTGCTTAGAGGTCAACAAAGAAACTGGTCCTCCGATCTGCTTCATGTAGAGTTATTAATGGAACCTCAGCTGTTCTGTGCTTAGAGGTCAACAAAGAAACTGGTCCTCCGATCTGCGTCATGTAGAGTTATTAATGGAACCTCAGCTGTTCTGTGCTTAGAGGTCAACAAAGAAACTGGTCCTCCGATCTGCGTCATGTAGAGTTATTAATGGAACCTCAGCTGTTCTGTGCTTAGAGGTCAACAAAGAAACTGGTCCTCCGATCTGCGTCATGTAGAGTTATTAATGGAACCTCAGCTGTTCTGTGCTTAGAGGTCAACAAAGAAACTGGTCCTCCGATCTGCGTCATGTAGAGGTATTAATGGAACCTCAGCTGAGTTATTAATGGAACCTCAGCTGTTCTGTGCTTAGAGGTCAACAAAGAAACTGGTCCTCCGATCTGCTTCGTGTAGAGTTATTAATGGAACCTCAGCTGTTCTGTGCTTAGAGGTCAACAAAGAAACTGGTCCTCCGATCTGCTTCATGTAGAGTTATTAATGGAACCTCAGCTGTTCTGTGCTTAGAGGTCAACAAAGAAACTGGTCCTCCGATCTGCGTCATGTAGAGTTATTAATGGAACCTCAGCTGTTCTGTGCTTAGAGGTCAACAAAGAAACTGGTCCTCCGATCTGCGTCATGTAGAGTTATTAATGGAACCTCAGCTGTTCTGTGCTTAGAGGTCAACAAAGAAACTGGTCCTCCGATCTGCGTCATGTAGAGTTATTAATGGAACCTCAGCTGTTCTGTGCTTAGAGGTCAACAAAGAAACTGGTCCTCCGATCTGCGTCATGTAGAGTTATTAATGGAACCTCAGCTGTTCTGTGCTTAGAGGTCAACAAAGAAACTGGTCCTCCGATCTGCGTCATGTAGAGTTATTAATGGAACCTCAGCTGTTCTGTGCTTAGAGGTCAACAAAGAAACTGGTCCTCCGATCTGCTTCATGTAGAGTTATTAATGGAACCTCAGCTGTTCTGTGCTTAGAGGTCAACAAAGAAACTGGTCCTCCGATCTGCTTCATGTAGAGTTATTAATGGAACCTCAGCTGTTCTGTGCTTAGAGGTCAACAAAGAAACTGGTCCTCCGATCTGCGTCATGTAGAGTTATTAATGGAACCTCAGCTGTTCTGTGCTTAGAGGTCAACAAAGAAACTGGTCCTCCGATCTGCGTCATGTAGAGTTATTAATGGAACCTCAGCTGTTCTGTGCTTAGAGGTCAACAAAGAAACTGGTCCTCCGATCTGCGTCATGTAGAGTTATTAATGTAGAGTTATTAATGGAACCTCAGCTGTTCTGTGCTTAGAGGTCAACAAAGAAACTGGTCCTCCGATCTGCTTCATGTAGAGTTATTAATGGAACCTCAGCTGTTCTGTGCTTAGAGGTCAACAAAGAAACTGGTCCTCCGATCTGCGTCATGTAGAGTTATTAATGGAACCTCAGCTGTTCTGTGCTTAGAGGTCAACAAAGAAACTGGTCCTCCGATCTGCTTCATGTAGAGTTATTAATGGAACCTCAGCTGTTCTGTGCTTAGAGGTCAACAAAGAAACTGGTCCTCCGATCTGCGTCATGTAGAGTTAGGAACCTCAGCTGTTCTGTGCTTAGAGGTCAACAAAGAAACTGGTCCTCCGATCTGCGTCATGGAATTAATGGAACCTCAGCTGTTCTGTGCTTAGAGGTCAACAAAGAAACTGGTCCTCCGATCTGCTTCATGTAGAGTTATTAATGGAACCTCAGCTGTTCTGTGCTTAGAGGTCAACAAAGAAACTGGTCCTCCGATCTGCGTCATGTAGAGTTATTAATGGAACCTCAGCTGTTCTGTGCTTAGAGGTCAACAAAGAAACTGGTCCTCCGATCTGCTTCATGTAGAGTTATTAATGGAACCTCAGCTGTTCTGTGCTTAGAGGTCAACAAAGAAACTGGTCCTCCGATCTGCGTCATGTAGAGTTATTAATGGAACCTCAGCTGTTCTGTGCTTAGAGGTCAACAAAGAAACTGGTCCTCCGATCTGCTTCATGTAGAGTTATTAATGGAACCTCAGCTGTTCTGTGCTTAGAGGTCAACAAAGAAACTGGTCCTCCGATCTGCTTCATGTAGAGTTATTAATGGAACCTCAGCTGTTCTGTGCTTAGAGGTCAACAAAGAAACTGGTCCTCCGATCTGCGTCATGTAGAGTTATTAATGGAACCTCAGCTGTTCTGTGCTTAGAGGTCAACAAAGAAACTGGTCCTCCGATCTGGTCCTCCGATCATCATGTAGAGTTATTAATGGAACCTCAGCTGTTCTGTGCTTAGAGGTCAACAAAGAAACTGGTCCTCCGATCTGCTTCATGTAGAGTTATTAATGGAACCTCAGCTGTTCTGTGCTTAGAGGTCAACAAAGAAACTGGTCCTCCGATCTGCGTCATGTAGAGTTATTAATGGAACCTCAGCTGTTCTGTGCTTAGAGGTCAACAAAGAAACTGGTCCTCCGATCTGCATCAGCTGTTCTGTGCTTAGAGTTGGTCCTCCGATCTGCTTCATTAATGGAACCTCAGCTGTTCTGTGCTTAGAGGTCAACAAAGAAACTGGTCCTCCGATCTGCGTCATGTAGAGTTATTAATGGAACCTCAGCTGTTCTGTGCTTAGAGGTCAACAAAGAAACTGGTCCTCCGATCTGCGTTCATGTAGAGTTATTAATGGAACCTCAGCTGTTCTGTGCTTAGAGGTCAACAAAGAAACTGGTCCTCCGATCTGCGTCATGTAGAGTTATTAATGGAACCTCAGCTGTTCTGTGCTTAGAGGTCAACAAAGAAACTGGTCCTCCGATCTGCTTCATGTAGAGTTATTAATGGAACCTCAGCTGTTCTGTGCTTAGAGGTCAACAAAGAAACTGGTCCTCCGATCTGCGTCATGTAGAGTTATTAATGGAACCTCAGCTGTTCTGTGCTTAGAGGTCAACAAAGAAACTGGTCCTCCGATCTGCGTCATGTAGAGTTATTAATGGAACCTCAGCTGTTCTGTGCTTAGAGGTCAACAAAGAAACTGGTCCTCCGATCTGCTGTAGAGTTATTAATGGAACCTCAGCTGTTCTGTGCTTAGAGGTCAACAAAGAAACTGGTCCTCCGATTATGTATTATTAATGGAACCTCAGCTGTTCTGTGCTTAGAGGTCAACAAAGAAACTGGTCCTCCGATCTGCTTCATGTAGAGTTATTAATGGAACCTCAGCTGTTCTGTGCTTAGAGGTCAACAAAGAAACTGGTCCTCCGATCTGCTTCATGTAGAGTTATTAATGGAACCTCAGCTGTTCTGTGCTTAGAGGTCAACAAAGAAACTGGTCCTCCGATCTGCTTCATGTAGAGTTATTAATGGAACCTCAGCTGTTCTGTGCTTAGAGGTCAACAAAGAAACTGGTCCTCCGATCTGCGTCATGTAGAGTTATTAATGGAACCTCAGCTGTTCTGTGCTTAGAGGTCAACAAAGAAACTGGTCCTCCGATCTGCGTCATGTAGAGTTATTAATGGAACCTCAGCTGTTCTGTGCTTAGAGGTCAACAAAGAGGTCAACAAAGAAACTGGTCCTCCGATCTGCTTCATGTAGAGTTATTAATGGAACCTCAGCTGTTCTGTGCTTAGAGGTCAACAAAGAAACTGGTCCTCCGATCTGCTTCATGTAGAGTTATTAATGGAACCTCAGCTGTTCTGTGCTTAGAGGTCAACAAAGAAACTGGTCCTCCGATCTGCTTCATGTAGAGTTATTAATGGAACCTCAGCTGTTCTGTGCTTAGAGGTCAACAAAGAAACTGGTCCTCCGATCTGCGTCATGTAGAGTTATTAATGGAACCTCAGCTGTTCTGTGCTTAGAGGTCAACAAAGAAACTGGTCCTCCGATCTGCGTCATGTAGAGTTATTAATGGAACCTCAGCTGTTCTGTGCTTAGAGGTCAACAAAGAAACTGGTCCTCCGATCTGCGTCATGTAGAGTTATTAATGGAACCTCAGCTGTTCTGTGCTTAGAGGTCAACAAAGAAACTGGTCCTCCGATCTGCTTCATGTAGAGTTATTAATGGAACCTCAGCTGTTCTGTGCTTAGAGGTCAACAAAGAAACTGGTCCTCCGATCTGCGTCATGTAGAGTTATTAATGGAACCTCAGCTGTTCTGTGCTTAGAGGTCAACAAAGAAACTGGTCCTCCGATCTGCTTCATGTAGAGTTATTAATGGAACCTCAGCTGTTCTGTGCTTAGAGGTCAACAAAGAAACTGGTCCTCCGATCTGCGTCATGTAGAGTTATTAATGGAACCTCAGCTGTTCTGTGCTTAGAGGTCAACAAAGAAACTGGTCCTCCGATCTGCGTCATGTAGAGTTATTAATGGAACCTCAGCTGTTCTGTGCTTAGAGGTCAACAAAGAAACTGGTCCTCCGATCTGTTCTGTGCTTAGAGGTGTAGAGTTATTAATGGAACCTCAGCTGTTCTGTGCTTAGAGGTCAACAAAGAAACTGGTCCTCCGATCTGCGTCATGTAGAGTTATTAATGGAACCTCAGCTGTTCTGTGCTTAGAGGTCAACAAAGAAACTGGTCCTCCGATCTGCGTCATGTAGAGTTATTAATGGAACCTCAGCTGTTCTGTGCTTAGAGGTCAACAAAGAAACTGGTCCTCCGATCTGCTTCATGTAGAGTTATTAATGGAACCTCAGCTGTTCTGTGCTTAGAGGTCAACAAAGAAACTGGTCCTCCGATCTGCGTCATGTAGAGTTATTAATGGAACCTCAGCTGTTCTGTGCTTAGAGGTCAACAAAGAAACTGGTCCTCCGATCCTCCGATCTGCTCATGTAGAGTTATTAATGGAACCTCAGCTGTTCTGTGCTTAGAGGTCAACAAAGAAACTGGTCCTCCGATCTGCGTCATGTAGAGTTATTAATGGAACCTCAGCTGTTCTGTGCTTAGAGGTCAACAAAGAAACTGGTCCTCCGATCTGCGTCATGTAGAGTTATTAATGGAACCTCAGCTGTTCTGTGCTTAGAGGTCAACAAAGAAACTGGTCCTCCGATCTGCTTCATGTAGAGTTATTAATGGAACCTCAGCTGTTCTGTGCTTAGAGGTCAACAAAGAAACTGGTCCTCCGATCTGCTTCATGTAGAGTTATTAATGGAACCTCAGCTGTTCTGTGCTTAGAGGTCAACAAAGAAACTGGTCCTCCGATCTGCGTCATGTAGAGTTATTAATGGAACCTCAGCTGTTCTGTGCTTAGAGGTCAACAAAGAAACTGGTCCTCCGATCTGCGTCATGTAGAGTTATTAATGGAACCTCAGCTGTTCTGTGCTTAGAGGTCAACAAAGAAACTGGTCCTCCGATCTGCGTCATGTAGAGTTATTAATGGAACCTCAGCTGTTCTGTGCTTAGAGGTCAACAAAGAAACTGGTCCTCCGATCTGCGTCATGTAGAGTTATTAATGGAACCTCAGCTGTTCTGTGCTTAGAGGTCAACAAAGAAACTGGTCCTCCGATCTGCGTCATGTAGAGTTATTAATGGAACCTCAGCTGTTCTGTGCTTAGAGGTCAACAAAGAAACTCAGCTGTTCTGTGCTTAGAGGTCAACAAAGAAACTGGTCCTCCGATCTCCGATCTGCGTTCATGTAGAGTTATTAATGGAACCTCAGCTGTTCTGTGCTTAGAGGTCAACAAAGAAACTGGTCCTCCGATCTGCGTCATGTAGAGTTATTAATGGAACCTCAGCTGTTCTGTGCTTAGAGGTCAACAAAGAAACTGGTCCTCCGATCTGCTTCATGTAGAGTTATTAATGGAACCTCAGCTGTTCTGTGCTTAGAGGTCAACAAAGAAACTGGTCCTCCGATCTGCGTCATGTAGAGTTATTAATGGAACCTCAGCTGTTCTGTGCTTAGAGGTCAACAAAGAAACTGGTCCTCCGATCTGCGTCATGTAGAGTTATTAATGGAACCTCAGCTGTTCTGTGCTTAGAGGTCAACAAAGAAACTGGTCCTCCGATCTGCTTCATGTCATGTAGAGTTATTAATGGAACCTCAGCTGTTCTGTGCTTAGAGGTCAACAAAGAAACTGGTCCTCCGATCTGCGTCATGTAGAGTTATTAATGGAACCTCAGCTGTTCTGTGCTTAGAGGTCAACAAAGAAACTGGTCCTCCGATCTGCGTCATGTAGAGTTATTAATGGAACCTCAGCTGTTCTGTGCTTAGAGGTCAACAAAGAAACTGGTCCTCCGATCTGCGTCATGTAGAGTTATTAATGGAACCTCAGCTGTTCTGTGCTTAGAGGTCAACAAAGAAACTGGTCCTCCGATCTGCTTCATGTAGAGTTATTAATGGAACCTCAGCTGTTCTGTGCTTAGAGGTCAACAAAGAAACTGGTCCTCCGATCTGCTTCATGTAGAGTTATTAATGGAACCTCAGCTGTTCTGTGCTTAGAGGTCAACAAAGAAACTGGTCCTCCGATCTGCGTCATGTAGAGTTATTAATGGAACCTCAGCTGTTCTGTGCTTAGAGGTCAACAAAGAAACTGGTCCTCCGATCTGCGTCATGTAGAGTTATTAATGGAACCTCAGCTGTTCTGTGCTTAGAGGTCAACAAAGAAACTGGTCCTCCGATCTGATGGTCAACAAAGAAACTGGTCCTCCGATCTGCGTCATGTAGAGTTATTAATGGAACCTCAGCTGTTCTGTGCTTAGAGGTCAACAAAGAAACTGGTCCTCCGATCTGCTTCATGTAGAGTTATTAATGGAACCTCAGCTGTTCTGTGCTTAGAGGTCAACAAAGAAACTGGTCCTCCGATCTGCGTCATGTAGAGTTATTAATGGAACCAAAGAAACTCAGCTGTTCTGTGCTTAGAGGTCAACAAAGAAACTGGTCCTCCGATCTGCGTCATGTAGAGTTATTAATGGAACCTCAGCTGTTCTGTGCTTAGAGGTCAACAAAGAAACTGGTCCTCCGATCTGCTTCATGTAGAGTTATTAATGGAACCTCAGCTGTTCTGTGCTTAGAGGTCAACAAAGAAACTGGTCCTCCGATCTGCGTCATGTAGAGTTATTAATGGAACCTCAGCTGTTCTGTGCTTAGAGGTCAACAAAGAAACTGGTCCTCCGATCTGCGTCATGTAGAGTTATTAATGGAACCTCAGCTGTTCTGTGCTTAGAGGTCAACAAAGAAACTGGTCCTCCGATCTGCTTCATGTAGAGTTATTAATGGAACCTCAGCTGTTCTGTGCTTAGAGGTCAACAAAGAAACTGGTCCTCCGATCTGCTTCATGTAGAGTTATTAATGGAACCTCAGCTGTTCTGTGCTTAGAGGTCAACAAAGAAACTGGTCCTCCGATCTGCGTCATGTAGAGTTATTAATGGAACCTCAGCTGTTCTGTGCTTAGAGGTCAACAAAGAAACTGGTCCTCCGATCTGCTTCATGTAGAGTTATTAATGGAACCTCAGCTGTTCTGTGCTTAGAGGTCAACAAAGAAACTGGTCCTCCGATCTGCTTCATGTAGAGTTATTAATGGAACCTCAGCTGTTCTGTGCTTAGAGGTCAACAAAGAAACTGGTCCTCCGATCTGCTTCATGTTCTGTGCTTAGAGGTCATTAATGGAACCTCAGCTGTTCTGTGCTTAGAGGTCAACAAAGAAACTGGTCCTCCGATCTGCTTCATGTAGAGTTATTAATGGAACCTCAGCTGTTCTGTGCTTAGAGGTCAACAAAGAAACTGGTCCTCCGATCTGCTTCATGTAGAGTTATTAATGGAACCTCAGCTGTTCTGTGCTTAGAGGTCAACAAAGAAACTGGTCCTCCGATCTGCGTTCATGTAGAGTTATTAATGGAACCTCAGCTGTTCTGTGCTTAGAGGTCAACAAAGAAACTGGTCCTCCGATCTGCTTCATGTAGAGTTATTAATGGAACCTCAGCTGTTCTGTGCTTAGAGGTCAACAAAGAAACTGGTCCTCCGATCTGCTTCATGTAGAGTTATTAATGGAACCTCAGCTGTTCTGTGCTTAGAGGTCAACAAAGAAACTGGTCCTCCGATCTGCTTCATGTAGAGTTATTAATGGAACCTCAGCTGTTCTGTGCTTAGAGGTCAACAAAGAAACTGGTCCTCCGATCTGCGTCATGTAACTTATTAATGGAACCTCAGCTGTTCTGTGCGATCAACAAAGAAACTGGTCCTCCGATCT
This sequence comes from Oncorhynchus masou masou, assembly GCF_036934945.1. Classification (NCBI taxonomy): domain Eukaryota; kingdom Metazoa; phylum Chordata; class Actinopteri; order Salmoniformes; family Salmonidae; genus Oncorhynchus; species Oncorhynchus masou. The sequence goes on from NC_088233.1 coordinate 3,729,266, forward strand.
GCTTCATGTAGAGTTATTAATGGAACCTCAGCTGTTCTGTGCTTAGAGGTCAACAAAGAAACTGGTCCTCCGATCTGCTTCATGTAGAGTTATTAATGGAACCTCAGCTGTTCTGTGCTTAGAGGTCAACAAAGAAACTGGTCCTCCGATCTGCGTCATGTAGAGTTATTAATGGAACCTCAGCTGTTCTGTGCTTAGAGGTCAACAAAGAAACTGGTCCTCCGATCTGCTTCATGTAGAGTTATTAATGGAACCTCAGCTGTTCTGTGCTTAGAGGTCAACAAAGAAACTGGTCCTCCGATCTGCGTCATGTAGAGTTATTAATGGAACCTCAGCTGTTCTGTGCTTAGAGGTCAACAAAGAAACTGGTCCTCCGATCTGCGTCATGTAGAGTTATTAATGGAACCTCAGCTGTTCTGTGCTTAGAGGTCAACAAAGAAACTGGTCCTCCGATCTGCGTCATGTAGAGTTATTAATGGAACCTCAGCTGTTCTGTGCTTAGAGGTCAACAAAGAAACTGGTCCTCCGATCTGCTTCATGTAGAGTTATTAATGGAACAAAGAAACTGGTCCTCCGATCTGCTTCATGTAGAGTTATTAATGGAACCTCAGCTGTTCTGTGCTTAGAGGTCAACAAAGAAACTGGTCCTCCGATCTGCGTCATGTAGAGTTATTAATGGAACCTCAGCTGTTCTGTGCTTAGAGGTCAACAAAGAAACTGGTCCTCCGATCTGCGTCATGTAGAGTTATTAATGGAACCTCAGCTGTTCTGTGCTTAGAGGTCAACAAAGAAACTGGTCCTCCGATCTGCTTAGAGTTATTAATGGAACATGTTCTGTGCTTAGAGTTATTAATGGAACCTCAGCTGTTCTGTGCTTAGAGGTCAACAAAGAAACTGGTCCTCCGATCTGCGTCATGTAGAGTTATTAATGGAACCTCAGCTGTTCTGTGCTTAGAGGTCAACAAAGAAACTGGTCCTCCGATCTGCGTCATGTAGAGTTATTAATGGAACCTCAGCTGTTCTGTGCTTAGAGGTCAACAAAGAAACTGGTCCTCCGATCTGCTTCATGTAGAGTTATTAATGGAACCTCAGCTGTTCTGTGCTTAGAGGTCAACAAAGAAACTGGTCCTCCGATCTGATCTGCTTCATGTAGAGTTATTAATGGAACCTCAGCTGTTCTGTGCTTAGAGGTCAACAAAGAAACTGGTCCTCCGATCTGCTTCATGTAGAGTTATTAATGGAACCTCAGCTGTTCTGTGCTTAGAGGTCAACAAAGAAACTGGTCCTCCGATCTGCGTCATGTAGAGTTATTAATGGAACCTCAGCTGTTCTGTGCTTAGAGGTCAACAAAGAAACTGGTCCTCCGATCTGCGTCATGTAGAGTTATTAATGGAACCTCAGCTGGTCCTCCGATCTGCTTCATGTAGAGTTCTGTGCTTAGAGGTCAACAAAGAAACTGGTCCTCCGATCTGCTTCATGTAGAGTTATTAATGGAACCTCAGCTGTTCTGTGCTTAGAGGTCAACAAAGAAACTGGTCCTCCGATCTGCGTCATGTAGAGTTATTAATGGAACCTCAGCTGTTCTGTGCTTAGAGGTCAACAAAGAAACTGGTCCTCCGATCTGCGTCATGTAGAGTTATTAATGGAACCTCAGCTGTTCTGTGCTTAGAGGTCAACAAAGAAACTGGTCCTCCGATCTGCTTCATGTAGAGTTATTAATGGAACCTCAGCTGTTCTGTGCTTAGAGGTCAACAAAGAAACTGGTCCTCCGATCTGCGTCATGTAGAGTTATTAATGGAACCTCAGCTGTTCTGTGCTTAGAGGTCAACAAAGAAACTGGTCCTCCGATCTGCGTCATGTAGAGTTATTAATGGAACCTCAGCTGTTCTGTGCTTAGAGGTCAACAAAGAAACTGGTCCTCCGATCTGCGTCATGTAGAGTTATTAATGGAACCTCAGCTGTTCTGTGCTTAGAGGTCAACAAAGAAACTGGTCCTCCGATCTGCGTCATGTAGAGTTATTAATGGAACCTCAGCTGTTCTGTGCTTAGAGGTCAACAAAGAAACTGGTCCTCCGATCTGCGTCATGTAGAGTTATTAATGGAACCTCAGCTGTTCTGTGCTTAGAGGTCAACAAAGAAACTGGTCCTCCGATCTGCGTCATGTAGAGTTATTAATGGAACCTCAGCTGTTCTGTGCTTAGAGGTCAACAAAGAAACTGGTCCTCCGATCTGCGTCATGTAGAGTTATTAATGGAACCTCAGCTGTTCTGTGCTTAGAGGTCAACAAAGAAACTGGTCCTCCGATCTGCGTCATGTAGAGTTATTAATGGAACCTCAGCTGTTCTGTGCTTAGAGGTCAACAAAGAAACTGGTCCTCCGATCTGCTGTCATGTAGAGTTATTAATGGAACCTCAGCTGTTCTGTGCTTAGAGGTCAACAAAGAAACTGGTCCTCCGATCTGCGTCATGTAGAGTTATTAATGGAACCTCAGCTGTTCTGTGCTTAGAGGTCAACAAAGAAACTGGTCCTCCGATCTGCGTCATGTAGAGTTATTAATGGAACCTCAGCTGTTCTGTGCTTAGAGGTCAACAAAGAAACTGGTCCTCCGATCTGCGTCATGTAGAGTTATTAATGGAACCTCAGCTGTTCTGTGCTTAGAGGTCAACAAAGAAACTGGTCCTCCGATCTGCGTCATGTAGAGTTATTAATGGAACCTCAGCTGTTCTGTGCTTAGAGGTCAACAAAGAAACTGGTCCTCCGATCTGCGTCATGTAGAGTTATTAATGGAACCTCAGCTGTTCTGTGCTTAGAGGTCAACAAAGAAACTGGTCCTCCGATCTGCTTCATGTAGAGTTATTAATGGAACCTCAGCTGTTCTGTGCTTAGAGGTCAACAAAGAAACTGGTCCTCCGATCTGCGTCATGTAGAGTTATTAATGGAACCTCAGCTGTTCTGTGCTTAGAGGTCAACAAAGAAACTGGTCCTCCGATCTGCGTCATGTAGAGTTATTAATGGAACCTCAGCTGTTCTGTGCTTAGAGGTCAACAAAGAAACTGGTCCTCCGATCTGCGTCATGTAGAGTTATTAATGGAACCTCAGCTGTTCTGTGCTTAGAGGTCAACAAAGAAACTGGTCCTCCGATCTGCTTCATGTAGAGTTATTAATGGAACCTCAGCTGTTCTGTGCTTAGAGGTCAACAAAGAAACTGGTCCTCCGATCTGCTTCATGTAGAGTTATTAATGGAACCTCAGCTGTTCTGTGCTTAGAGGTCAACAAAGAAACTGGTCCTCCGATCTGCGTCATGTAGAGTTATTAATGGAACCTCAGCTGTTCTGTGCTTAGAGGTCAACAAAGAAACTGGTCCTCCGATCTGCTTCATGTAGAGTTATTAATGGAACCTCAGCTGTTCTGTGCTTAGAGGTCAACAAAGAAACTGGTCCTCCGATCTGCGTCATGTAGAGTTATTAATGGAACCTCAGCTGTTCTGTGCTTAGAGGTCAACAAAGAAACTGGTCCTCCGATCTGCGTCATGTAGAGTTATTAATGGAACCTCAGCTGTTCTGTGCTTAGAGGTCAACAAAGAAACTGGTCCTCCGATCTGCGTCTAGAGTTATTAATGGAACCTCAGCTCTGTGCTTATGAAACTAGAGTTATTAATGGAACCTCAGCTGTTCTGTGCTTAGAGGTCAACAAAGAAACTGGTCCTCCGATCTGCGTCATGTAGAGTTATTAATGGAACCTCAGCTGTTCTGTGCTTAGAGGTCAACAAAGAAACTGGTCCTCCGATCTGCTTCAGCTGTTCTGTGCTTAGAGGTCAACAAAGAAACTGGTCCTCCGATCTAATGGAACCTCAGCTGTTCTGTGCTTAGAGGTCAACAAAGAAACTGGTCCTCCGATCTGCGTCATGTAGAGTTATTAATGGAACCTCAGCTGTTCTGTGCTTAGAGGTCAACAAAGAAACTGGTCCTCCGATCTGCGTCATGTAGAGTTATTAATGGAACCTCAGCTGTTCTGTGCTTAGAGGTCAACAAAGAAACTGGTCCTCCGATCTGCTTCATGTAGAGTTATTAATGGAACCTCAGCTGTTCTGTGCTTAGAGGTCAACAAAGAAACTGGTCCTCCGATCTGCTTCATGTAGAGTTATTAATGGAACCTCAGCTGTTCTGTGCTTAGAGGTCAACAAAGAAACTGGTCCTCCGATCTGCGTCATGTAGAGTTATTAATGGAACCTCAGCTGTTCTGTGCTTAGAGGTCAACAAAGAAACTGGTCCTCCGATCTGCGTCATGTAGAGTTATTAATGGAACCTCAGCTGTTCTGTGCTTAGAGGTCAACAAAGAAACTGGTCCTCCGATCTGCTTCATGTAGAGTTATTAATGGAACCTCAGCTGTTCTGTGCTTAGAGGTCAACAAAGAAACTGGTCCTCCGATCTGCGTCATGTAGAGTTATTAATGGAACCTCAGCTGTTCTGTGCTTAGAGGTCAACAAAGAAACTGGTCCTCCGATCTGCGTCATGTAGAGTTATTAATGGAACCTCAGCTGTTCTGTGCTTAGAGGTCAACAAAGAAACTGGTCCTCCGATCTGCTTCATGTAGAGTTATTAATGGAACCTCAGCTGTTCTGTGCTTAGAGGTCAACAAAGAAACTGGTCCTCCGATCTGCTTCATGTAGAGTTATTAATGGAACCTCAGCTGTTCTGTGCTTAGAGGTCAACAAAGAAACTGGTCCTCCGATCTGCTTCATGTAGAGTTATTAATGGAACCTCAGCTGTTCTGTGCTTAGAGGTCAACAAAGAAACTGGTCCTCCGATCTGCGTCATGTAGAGTTATTAATGGAACCTCAGCTGTTCTGTGCTTAGAGGTCAACAAAGAAACTGGTCCTCCGATCTGCTTCATGTAGAGTTATTAATGGAACCTCAGCTGTTCTGTGCTTAGAGGTCAACAAAGAAACTGGTCCTCCGATCTGCGTCATGTAGATTAATTATTTCTGTGCTTAATGGAACCTCAGCTGTTCTGTGCTTAGAGGTCAACAAAGAAACTGGTCCTCCGATCTGCTTCATGTAGAGTTATTAATGGAACCTCAGCTGTTCTGTGCTTAGAGGTCAACAAAGAAACTGGTCCTCCGATCTGCGTCATGTAGAGTTATTAATGGAACCTCAGCTGTTCTGTGCTTAGAGGTCAACAAAGAAACTGGTCCTCCGATCTGCGTCATGTAGAGTTATTAATGGAACCTCAGCTGTTCTGTGCTTAGAGGTCAACAAAGAAACTGGTCCTCCGATCTGCGTCATGTAGAGTTATTAATGGAACCTCAGCTGTTCTGTGCTTAGAGGTCAACAAAGAAACTGGTCCTCCGATCTGCGTCATGTAGAGTTATTAATGGAACCTCAGCTGTTCTGTGCTTAGAGGTCAACAAAGAAACTGGTCCTCCGATCTGCGTCATGTAGAGTTATTAATGGAACCTCAGCTGTTCTGTGCTTAGAGGTCAACAAAGAAACTGGTCCTCCGATCTGCGTCATGTAGAGTTATTAATGGAACCTCAGCTGTTCTGTGCTTAGAGGTCAACAAAGAAACTGGTCCTCCGATCTGCGTCATGTAGAGTTATTAATGGAACCTCAGCTGTTCTGTGCTTAGAGGTCAACAAAGAAACTGGTCCTCCGATCTGCGTCATGTAGAGTTATTAATGGAACCTCAGCTGTTCTGTGCTTAGAGGTCAACAAAGAAACTGGTCCTCCGATCTGCGTCATGTAGAGTTATTAATGGAACCTCAGCTGTTCTGTGCTTAGAGGTCAACAAAGAAACTGGTCCTCCGATCTGCTTCATGTAGAGTTATTAATGGAACCTCAGCTGTTCTGTGCTTAGAGGTCAACAAAGAAACTGGTCCTCCGATCTGCTTCATGTAGAGTTATTAATGGAACCTCAGCTGTTCTGTGCTTAGAGGTCAACAAAGAAACTGGTCCTCCGATCTGCTTCATGTAGAGTTATTAATGGAACCTCAGCTGTTCTGTGCTTAGAGGTCAACAAAGAAACTGGTCCTCCGATCTGCTTCATGTAGAGTTATTAATGGAACCTCAGCTGTTCTGTGCTTAGAGGTCAACAAAGAAACTGGACCTCCGATCTGCTTCAAGAAGAGTTATTAATGGAACCTCAGCTGTTCTGTGCTTAGAGGTCAACAAAGAAACTGGTCCTCCGATCTGCGTCATGTAGAGTTATTAATGGAACCTCAGCTGTTCTGTGCTTAGAGGTCAACAAAGAAACTGGTCCTCCGATCTGCTTCATGTAGAGTTATTAATGGAACCTCAGCTGTTCTGTGCTTAGAGGTCAACAAAGAAACTGGTCCTCCGATCTGCTTCATGTAGAGTTATTAATGGAACCTCAGCTGTTCTGTGCTTAGAGGTCAACAAAGAAACTGGTCCTCCGATCTGCTTCATGTAGAGTTATTAATGGAACCTCAGCTGTTCTGTGCTTAGAGGTCAACAAAGAAACTGGTCCTCCGATCTGCGTCATGTAGAGTTATTAATGGAACCTCAGCTGTTCTGTGCTTAGAGGTCAACAAAGAAACTGGTCCTCCGATCTGCGTCATGTAGAGTTATTAATGGAACCTCAGCTGTTCTGTGCTTAGAGGTCAACAAAGAAACTGGTCCTCCGATCTGCGTTCATGTAGAGTTATTAATGGAACCTCAGCTGTTCTGTGCTTAGAGGTCAACAAAGAAACTGGTCCTCCGATCTGCTTCATGTAGAGGAACCTTATTAATGGAACCTCAGCTGTTCTGTGCTTAGAGGTCAACAAAGAAACTGGTCCTCCGATCTGCGGAACCTCATGTAGAGTTATTAATGGAACCTCAGCTGTTCTGTGCTTAGAGGTCAACAAAGAAACTGGTCCTCCGATCTGCGTCATGTAGAGTTATTAATGGAACCTCAGCTGTTCTGTGCTTAGAGGTCAACAAAGAAACTGGTCCTCCGATCTGCGTCATGTAGAGTTATTAATGGAACCTCAGCTGTTCTGTGCTTAGAGGTCAACAAAGAAACTGGTCCTCCGATCTGCGTCATGTAGAGTTATTAATGGAACCTCAGCTGTTCTGTGCTTAGAGGTCAACAAAGAAACTGGTCCTCCGATCTGCGTCATGTAGAGTTATTAATGGAACCTCAGCTGTTCTGTGCTTAGAGGTCAACAAAGAAACTGGTCCTCCGATCTGCGTCATGTAGAGTTATTAATGGAACCTCAGCTGTTCTGTGCTTAGAGGTCAACAAAGAAACTGGTCCTCCGATCTGCGTCATGTAGAGTTATTAATGGAACCTCAGCTGTTCTGTGCTTAGAGGTCAACAAAGAAACTGGTCCTCCGATCTGCGTCATGTAGAGTTATTAATGGAACCTCAGCTGTTCTGTGCTTAGAGGTCAACAAAGAAACTGGTCCTCCGATCTGCGTCATGTAGAGTTATTAATGGAACCTCAGCTGTTCTGTGCTTAGAGGTCAACAAAGAAACTGGTCCTCCGATCTGCTTCATGTAGAGTTATTAATGGAACCTCAGCTGTTCTGTGCTTAGAGGTCAACAAAGAAACTGGTCCTCCGATCTGCGTCATGTAGAGTTATTAATGGAACCTCAGCTGTTCTGTGCTTAGAGGTCAACAAAGAAACTGGTCCTCCGATCTGCGTCATGTAGAGTTATTAATGGAACCTCAGCTGTTCTGTGCTTAGAGGTCAACAAAGAAACTGGTCCTCCGATCTGCGTCATGTAGAGTTATTAATGGAACCTCAGCTGTTCTGTGCTTAGAGGTCAACAAAGAAACTGGTCCTCCGATCTGCTTCATGTAGAGTTATTAATGGAACCTCAGCTGTTCTGTGCTTAGAGGTCAACAAAGAAACTGGTCCTCCGATCTGCTTCATGTAGAGTTATTAATGGAACCTCAGCTGTTCTGTGCTTAGAGGTCAACAAAGAAACTGGTCCTCCGATCTGCGTCATGTAGAGTTATTAATGGAACCTCAGCTGTTCTGTGCTTAGAGGTCAACAAAGAAACTGGTCCTCCGATCTGCGTCATGTAGAGTTATTAATGGAACCTCAGCTGTTCTGTGCTTAGAGGTCAACAAAGAAACTGGTCCTCCGATCTGCGTCATGTAGAGTTATTAATGGAACCTCAGCTGTTCTGTGCTTAGAGGTCAACAAAGAAACTGGTCCTCCGATCTGCGTCATGTAGAGTTATTAATGGAACCTCAGCTGTTCTGTGCTTAGAGGTCAACAAAGAAACTGGTCCTCCGATCTGCGTCATGTAGAGTTATTAATGGAACCTCAGCTGTTCTGTGCTTAGAGGTCAACAAAGAAACTGGTCCTCCGATCTGCTTCATGTAGAGTTATTAATGGAACCTCAGCTGTTCTGTGCTTAGAGGTCAACAAAGAAACTGGTCCTCCGATCTGCGTCATGTAGAGTTATTAATGGAACCTCAGCTGTTCTGTGCTTAGAGGTCAACAAAGAAACTGGTCCTCCGATCTGCGTCATGTAGAGTTATTAATGGAACCTCAGCTGTTCTGTGCTTAGAGGTCAACAAAGAAACTGGTCCTCCGATCTGCGTCATGTAGAGTTATTAATGGAACCTCAGCTGTTCTGTGCTTAGAGGTCAACAAAGAAACTGGTCCTCCGATCTGCGTCATGTAGAGTTATTAATGGAACCTCAGCTGTTCTGTGCTTAGAGGTCAACAAAGAAACTGGTCCTCCGATCTGCGTCATGTAGAGTTATTAATGGAACTCAGCTGTTCTGTGCTTAGAGGTCAACAAAGAAACTGGTCCTCCGATCTGCTTCATGTAGAGTTATTAATGGAACCTCAGCTGTTCTGTGCTTAGAGGTCAACAAAGAAACTGGTCCTCCGATCTGCTTCATGTAGAGTTATTAATGGAACCTCAGCTGTTCTGTGCTTAGAGGTCAACAAAGAAACTGGTCCTCCGATCTGCGTCATGTAGAGTTATTAATGGAACCTCAGCTGTTCTGTGCTTAGAGGTCAACAAAGAAACTGGTCCTCCGATCTGCGTCATGTAGAGTTATTAATGGAACCTCAGCTGTTCTGTGCTTAGAGGTCAACAAAGAAACTGGTCCTCCGATCTGCTTCATGTAGAGTTATTAATGGAACCTCAGCTGTTCTGTGCTTAGAGGTCAACAAAGAAACTGGTCCTCCGATCTGCGTCATGTAGAGTTATTAATGGAACCTCAGCTGTTCTGTGCTTAGAGGTCAACAAAGAAACTGGTCCTCCGATCTGCGTCATGTAGAGTTATTAATGGAACCTCAGCTGTTCTGTGCTTAGAGGTCAACAAAGAAACTGGTCCTCCGATCTGCTTCATGTAGAGTTATTAATGGAACCTCAGCTGTTCTGTGCTTAGAGGTCAACAAAGAAACTGGTCCTCCGATCTGCTTCATGTTCTGTGCTGTCAGAGTTATTAATGGAACCTCAGCTGTTCTGTGCTTAGAGGTCAACAAAGAAACTGGTCCTCCGATCTGCTTCATGTAGAGTTATTAATGGAACCTCAGCTGTTCTGTGCTTAGAGGTCAACAAAGAAACTGGTCCTCCGATCTGCGTCATGTAGAGTTATTAATGGAACCTCAGCTGTTCTGTGCTTAGAGGTCAACAAAGAAACTGGTCCTCCGATCTGCGTCATGTAGAGTTATTAATGGAACCTCAGCTGTTCTGTGCTTAGAGGTCAACAAAGAAACTGGTCCTCCGATCTGCGTCATGTAGAGTTATTAATGGAACCTCAGCTGTTCTGTGCTTAGAGGTCAACAAAGAAACTGGTCCTCCGATCTGCGTCGTGTAGAGTTATTAATGGAACCTCAGCTGTTCTGTGCTTAGAGGTCAACAAAGAAACTGGTCCTCCGATCTGCGTCATGTAGAGTTATTAATGGAACCTCAGCTGTTCTGTGCTTAGAGGTCAACAAAGAAACTGGTCCTCCGATCTGCGTCATGTAGAGTTATTAATGGAACCTCAGCTGTTCTGTGCTTAGAGGTCAACAAAGAAACTGGTCCTCCGATCTGCGTCATGTAGAGTTATTAATGGAACCTCAGCTGTTCTGTGCTTAGAGGTCAACAAAGAAACTGGTCCTCCGATCTGCGTCATGTAGAGTTATTAATGGAACCTCAGCTGTTCTGTGCTTAGAGGTCAACAAAGAAACTGGTCCTCCGATCTGCGTCATGTAGAGTTATTAATGGAACCTCAGCTGTTCTGTGCTTAGAGGTCAACAAAGAAACTGGTCCTCCGATCTGCTTCATGTAGAGTTATTAATGGAACCTCAGCTGTTCTGTGCTTAGAGGTCAACAAAGAAACTGGTCCTCCGATCTGCGTCATGTAGAGTTATTAATGGAACCTCAGCTGTTCTGTGCTTAGAGGTCAACAAAGAAACTGGTCCTCCGATCTGCTTCATGTAGAGTTATTAATGGAACCTCAGCTGTTCTGTGCTTAGAGGTCAACAAAGAAACTGGTCCTCCGATCTGCGTCATGTAGAGTTATGGAACATAATGGAACCTCAGCTGTTCTGTGCTTAGAGGTCAACAAAGAAACTGGTCCTCCGATCTGCTTCATGTAGAGTTATTAATGGAACCTCAGCTGTTCTGTGCTTAGAGGTCAACAAAGAAACTGGTCCTCCGATCTGCTTCATGTAGAGTTATTAATGGAACCTCAGCTGTTCTGTGCTTAGAGGTCAACAAAGAAACTGGTCCTCCGATCTGCGTCATGTAGAGTTATTAATGGAACCTCAGCTGTTCTGTGCTTAGAGGTCAACAAAGAAACTGGTCCTCCGATCTGCTTCATGTAGAGTTATTAATGGAACCTCAGCTGTTCTGTGCTTAGAGGTCAACAAAGAAACTGGTCCTCCGATCTGCTTCATGTAGAGTTATTAATGGAACCTCAGCTGTTCTGTGCTTAGAGGTCAACAAAGAAACTGGTCCTCCGATCTGCTTCTGTTATTAATGGAACCTCAGCTGTTCTGTGCTTAGAGGTCAACAAAGAAACTGGTCCTCCGATCTAATTATTAATGGAACCTCAGCTGTTCTGTGCTTAGAGGTCAACAAAGAAACTGGTCCTCCGATCTGCGTCATGTAGAGTTATTAATGGAACCTCAGCTGTTCTGTGCTTAGAGGTCAACAAAGAAACTGGTCCTCCGATCTGCGTCATGTAGAGTTATTAATGGAACCTCAGCTGTTCTGTGCTTAGAGGTCAACAAAGAAACTGGTCCTCCGATCTGCGTCATGTAGAGTTATTAATGGAACCTCAGCTGTTCTGTGCTTAGAGGTCAACAAAGAAACTGGTCCTCCGATCTGCGTCATGTAGAGTTATTAATGGAACCTCAGCTGTTCTGTGCTTAGAGGTCAACAAAGAAACTGGTCCTCCGATCTGCGTCATGTTATTAATGGAACCTCAGCTGTTCTGTGCTTAGAGGTCAACAAAGAAACTGGTCTCGATCTACTTCATGTAGAGTTATTAATGGAACCTCAGCTGTTCTGTGCTTAGAGGTCAACAAAGAAACTGGTCCTCCGATCTGCGTCATGTAGAGTTATTAATGGAACCTCAGCTGTTCTGTGCTTAGAGGTCAACAAAGAAACTGGTCCTCCGATCTGCGTCATGTAGAGTTATTAATGGAACCTCAGCTGTTCTGTGCTTAGAGGTCAACAAAGAAACTGGTCCTCCGATCTGCGTCATGTAGAGTTATTAATGGAACCTCAGCTGTTCTGTGCTTAGAGGTCAACAAAGAAACTGGTCCTCCGATCTGCGTCATGTAGAGTTATTAATGGAACCTCAGCTGTTCTGTGCTTAGAGGTCAACAAAGAAACTGGTCCTCCGATCTGCGTCATGTAGAGTTATTAATGGAACCTCAGCTGTTCTGTGCTTAGAGGTCAACAAAGAAACTGGTCCTCCGATCTGCGTCATGTAGTTATTAATGGAACCTCAGCTGTTCTGTGCTTAGAGGTCAACAAAGAAACTGGTCCTCCGATCTGCTTCATGTAGAGTTATTAATGGAACCTCAGCTGTTCTGTGCTTAGAGGTCAACAAAGAAACTGGTCCTCCGATCTGCTTCATGTAGAGTTATTAATGGAACCTCAGCTGTTCTGTGCTTAGAGGTCAACAAAGAAACTGGTCCTCCGATCTGCGTCATGTAGTTATTAATGGAACCTCAGCTGTTCTGTGCTTAGAGGTCAACAAAGAAACTGGTCCTCCGATCTGCGCATGTAGAGTATTAATGGAACCTCAGCTGTTCTGCTGCTTGCTTAGAGGTCAACAAAGAAACTGGTCCTCCGATCTGCTTCATGTAGAGTTATTAATGGAACCTCAGCTGTTCTGTGCTTAGAGGTCAACAAAGAAACTGGTCCTCCGATCTGCTTCATGTAGAGTTATTAATGGAACCTCAGCTGTTCTGTGCTTAGAGGTCAACAAAGAAACTGGTCCTCCGATCTGCTTCATGAAGTTATTAATGGAACCTCAGCTGTTCTGTGCTTAGAGTCAACAAAGAAACTGGTCCTCCGATCTGCTTCATGTAGAGTTATTAATGGAACCTCAGCTGTTCTGTGCTTAGAGGTCAACAAAGAAACTGGTCCTCCATCTGCTTCATGTAGAGTGACACGGAACCTCAGCTGTTCTGTGCTTAGAGGTCAACAAAGAAACTGGTCCTCCGATCTGCGTCATGTAGAGTTATTAATGGAACCTCAGCTGTTCTGTGCTTAGAGGTCAACAAAGAAACTGGTCCTCCGATCTGCGTCATGTAGAGTTATTAATGGAACCTCAGCTGTTCTGTGCTTAGAGGTCAACAAAGAAACTGGTCCTCCGATCTGCGTCATGGGAGTTATTAATGGAACCTCAGCTGTTCTGTGCTTAGAGGTCAACAAAGAAACTGGTCCTCCGATCTGCGTCATGTAGAGTTATTAATGGAACCTCAGCTGTTCTGTGCTTAGAGGTCAACAAAGAAACTGGTCCTCCGATCTGCGTCGTGTAGAGTTATTAATGGAACCTCAGCTGTTCTGTGCTTAGAGGTCAACAAAGAAACTGAACCTCCGATCTCGTCATGTAAGAGTTATTAATGGAACCTCAACTGTTCTGTGCTTAAGAGGTCAACAAAGCTGGTCCCTTGATCTGCATCATGTAGAGTTATTAATGGAACCTCAGCTGTTCTATAGGGTCAACAAAGAAACTGGTCCTCAGTCTGCGTCGTGTAGAGTTATTAATGGAACCTCAGCTGTTCTGTGCTTAGAGGTCAACAAAGAAACTGGTCCTCCGATCTGCGTCATGTAGAGTTATTAATGGAACCTCAGCTGTTCTGTGCTTAGAGGTCAACAAAGAAACTGGTCCTCCGATCTGCGTCATGTAGAGTTATTAATGGAACCTCAGCTGTTCTGTGCTTAGAGGTCAACAAAGAAACTGGTCCTCCGATCTGCGTCATGTAGAGTTATTAATGGAACCTCAGCTGTTCTGTGCTTAGAGGTCAACAAAGAAACTGGTCCTCCGATCTGCGTCATGTAGAGTTATTAATGGAACCTCAGCTGTTCTGTGCTTAGAGGTCAACAAAGAAACTGGTCCTCCGATCTGCGTCATGTAGAGTTATTAATGGAACCTCAGCTGTTCTGTGCTTAGAGGTCAACAAAGAAACTGGTCCTCCGATCTGCGTCATGTAGAGTTATTAATGGAACCTCAGCTGTTCTGTGCTTAGAGGTCAACAAAGAAACTGGTCCTCCGATCTGCGTCATGTAGTTATTAATGGAACCTCAGCTGTTCTGTGCTTAGAGGTCAACAAAGAAACTGGTCCTCCGATCTGCGTCATGTAGAGTTATTAATGGAACCTCAGCTGTTCTGTGCTTAGAGGTCAACAAAGAAACTGGTCCTCCGATCTGCTTCATGTAGAGTTATTAATGGAACCTCAGCTGTTCTGTGCTTAGAGGTCAACAAAGAAACTGGTCCTCCGATCTGCGTCATGTAGAGTTATTAATGGAACCTCAGCTGTTCTGTGCTTAGAGGTCAACAAAGAAACTGGTCCTCCGATCTGCGTCATGTAGTTATTAATGGAACCTCAGCTGTTCTGTGCTTAGAGGTCAACAAAGAAACTGGTCCTCCGATCTGCGTCATGTAGAGTTATTAATGGAACCTCAGCTGTTCTGTGCTTAGAGGTCAACAAAGAAACTGGTCCTCCGATCTGCTTCATGTAGAGTTATTAATGGAACCTCAGCTGTTCTGTGCTTAGAGGTCAACAAAGAAACTGGTCCTCCGATCTGCTTCATGTAGAGTTATTAATGGAACCTCAGCTGTTCTGTGCTTAGAGGTCAACAAAGAAACTGGTCCTCCGATCTGCGTCATGTAGAGTTATTAATGGAACCTCAGCTGTTCTGTGCTTAGAGGTCAACAAAGAAACTGGTCCTCCGATCTGCGTCATGTAGAGTTATTAATGGAACCTCAGCTGTTCTGTGCTTAGAGGTCAACAAAGAAACTGGTCCTCCGATCTGCTTCATGTAGAGTTATTAATGGAACCTCAGCTGTTCTGTGCTTAGAGGTCAACAAAGAAACTGGTCCTCCGATCTGCGTCATGTAGAGTTATTAATGGAACCTCAGCTGTTCCAGTGCTTGGGAGGTCAACAAAGAAACTGGTCCTCCGTACTCTGCGTCATGTAGAGTTATTAATGGAACCTCAGCTGTTCTGTGCTTAGAGGTCAACAAAGAAACCTGGTCCCTCCGATCT